>NC_046155.1:106025411-106094623 GCF_011064425.1 Rattus rattus
CAAGGGATGCCTCAGCTCGAGCAGATACCAGTTATCTCCTCAGTCAACACCCAGTGTCTCCACCACCTGACCTCATCGCCTGACTTCTTTGCCTCCAGCTATCACTGCCTATACCCTCATCTCCCCCTCCTTCATATTTCACAAAGGTCACTCCCCCTACCTGAAAGCCTTAAAAGCTGCAATGTTCATCCCAATAAATGAGACCTTGACAACAGAACTTTTGCTTGGTCTCCTTCTTCTCTTCACCCCCATTTTGGCCCACAGGTAGAAAGCCTCTTCGGGACCCTGAATAACTGGGTCCCTGCTGGCGGGGACAGTCTTCTCCCTAATTTCTTTCTCAGCTTGTTTATCCTTTAAGTAGAGAAAGGCTACTGATTTGTTTGAGTTAATTTTATGCCAGCCACTTTGCTGAAGTTCTTTATCAGGTTTAGTAGTTCTCTGGTGGACCTTTTACAGTCACTTAAGTATACTATCATATCATCTGCAAATAGTGATATTTTGATTTCTTCCTTTCCAATTTGTATCCCTTTGACCTCCTTTTGTTGTCTGATTGCTCTGGCTAGGACTTTAGAACTACATTGAATAAGTAGGGAGAGAGTGGACAGCCTTGCTTCGTCTGTGATTTTAGTGGGATTGCTTCACATTTCTTTCTATTTAGTTTAATATGAGCTACTGATTTGCCGTATATGGCTTTTACTATGTTTAGGTATGGACCTTGAATTCCTGTTCTTTCCATTACTTTTATTATGAAGGGGTGTCGAATTTTGTCAAATGCTTTCTTTCTGAGTATCTAATGAAATGATCATGTGATTTTTATCTTTGAGTTTGCTTATATAGTGGATTACATTGTTGGTTTTCTGTATATTGTACCATCCTTGCATACCTGGGATGAAGCCTACGTGATCATGATGGATGATTGTTTTGATGTATTCTTGGATTCGGCTAACAAGAATTTTATTGAGTATTTTGGTGTTGATATTTATAAGGGACTTTGTTCTGAAGATCTCTTTGTTTGGTCTTTTTGTGGTTTAGGCAGAAGAATAATTGTGGCTTCATAGAAGGAATTTGGTAGTGCTCTGTCTGTTTCTATTTTGTGGAATAGCTTGGATAGTATTGGTATGAAGTCTTCTATGAAGGTCTGATAGAATTCTGCACTGAACACAACTGGTCCTGGCTCTCTTTGGTTGAGAGACTTTTAATAACTGCTTTTATTTCTTTAGAATTTATGGGGTTGTTTAGATGGTTTATTTGTTCCTGATTTAACTTTGGTACCTGGTATCTGTCTAGGAAATTTTCCATTTCCTCCAGATTTTCATGTTTTCTTGAATATAGGCTTTTGTGGTAGGATCTGATGATTTTTTTTAATTTCCTCAGATTCTGTTATTATTTTTCCTTTATCATTTCTGATTTTGTTAATTTGGATATACTTTCTTTGCCCTCTGGTTAGTCTGGCTAAGGGTTTATCTCTCTTCTTGATTTTCTCAAAGAACCAGCTCCTAGTTTTGTTGATTCTTTGTATAGTCCTTTTTGTTTCTACTTGGTTGATTTCAGCTCTGAGTTTGATTATTTCCTGCCTTCTACTTCTCTTGGGTGTATTTGCTTCCTTTTGTCCTAGAGCTTTTAGGTGTGCTGTCAAGGTGCTGATATATGCTCTCTCCTGTTTCTTTCTGAGGCACTCATAGCCATGAGATTTCCTCTTAGCACAGCTTTCATTGTGTCCCCTACGTTAGGGTATCTTATACCTTCATTTCCTTAAATTCTAAGAAGTCTTTAGTTTCTTTTTTATTTCTTCCTTGACCAAATTATCATTGAGTACAGCATTGTTCAACTTCCATGTGTTTCTATTTCCATATTTTAACTCCAGGATGGTTTTGTTCATTTCCTTCTTCTGTTTGGTTGGTTTTTCCTGTAGTTCCTTAAGGGATTTTTGTGTTTCCTCTTTAAGGGCTTCTACTTGTTTACTTGTGTTGTCCTGTACTTCTTTAAGGGAGTTATTTATGACCTTCTTAAAGTCCTCCATCATCATGATAAAATGTGATTTTAATTCTAAAACTTGCCTTTCCAGTGTGTTTGGATATTCACTGTTTGTTTGGTGAGAGAACTGGGCTCTGATGATGCCAAGTAGTCTTGGTTTCTTTTGCTTGGTTTCCTCGCTTGCCTCTTCTCATCAACTTGTTTTTGGTATTAGCTTGTCTTGCTGTTTCTGATGGTGGCTTGAACCTCCTTTGGCCCAGTGTGTCAGCACTCCTACAGACCTGTTTTCCTGTTTTCTTTCAGCCACTTACAGGAACAGCGTGTTCTGCTCTCAGGCGTGTAGTTGCTCTGTCGGCTGTTTCAGCTCTAGGCAAAGCAGCAACTGAAAGGGTCCTGCCCTACTGCTCGTAGGTCCCTGTGTGCAGGGGGCACAGATGGCATTAGGTGCTTTCCTCCTGAGTCGAGAATGTGGGCAGAGAATATTCTCTTCTGGTTTCTCAGGAGTGTCCACAGTTCTGAGGTCACCAGATTTGGGTGCAAGGAGGTATTTGACTGGTTCAGTTCAGATCTGGGCACAGAACTGGACTGTGGGCTCCTGCAAGTGACTGCTTCTATATTCCTGTGTCCAGAGGCACTATGCAGTTCCCTCTTAGGCCAGGGATGTGGGCAAAGTTGGGCAGACATGGCAGTCTATCCTGCCCTTCAGTCTCAGGATTGCCTGCTCTTCTAGGTGTTCAGCTCTCTCTCCCACAGGATTTGGGATCAGGGAACTATAAGCCAGGATCAGAGAAATTCGGGCCACAGCCAGAAACTGGAAATACCCAGTCCCAGAGTACTTCTACCTTTGTGTGTCCTGAGTCCATCAGGCAGGTCACTTGGAGCTGAAGAGTTGGCTTTTACCTCTGCTCTCAGGTGTGTAGTCGCTCCTTGTGGCTGGCTTTCCTAGATTTCTTTTTGTAAGATGACCATATCCATTATATTAATCTTAACAATTCATAAGTGTGAGAAACTTTTTTTGTCTTCCAATTTTTTCTCCATGAACTTGAAGTTCTTGTCCTACAGATATCTCACCTGCTTGATTCAACATACACCAAGACATTTCACATTATTTGTTGTCAGTCTGTGTACTGGAAGCTATTCATAGAGACCTCTACTGTGGCCCAGCGGGAGGATTCAAGCTTGGGAAAGGCATGAACAGGGATCTGGAAGTGCCTTGTTTCCCTGATCTCTAAGACTTTCATCAAGAAGGATATTGTGTGGTTCCAAAGGGTTTTCAGGTCTAAGAGATGTTCATGTGGTTTTTTTTTTTTTTGCTTGATTGACAGTTTGTTTATATGATGAATTACATATGCATGGGATGAAGCCTATTTAATCATGGTGATCTTTTTTAATGTGTCCTTGGATTCAGTTTTGAATATTTTACTAAATATTTTACATCACTGTTCACAAGGGAAATTTGTCTGTAATTCTCTTTCTTTGTTAAGTGTTTTTGTGGTTTGAGTATCAGGGTTAGTGTAGCCGAAAAAAGGAATTTTGCAATGGTTCTTCTATTTTTACTTTGTGAAATAATTTGAGGAGTATTGGCATCATTTCTTTTTTGAAAGTCCAGTAGAATTCCAACTAAAACCATGAGGGCCCTGAACTTTTTGGTTGAGAGATTTTCAATGACTGCTTCTATTTCCTTAAGAATTATAGGTCTATTTAAATTGTTTATCTAAATGTAATTTCACTATGGTAAGTGGTGTGTATCAAAATGTTCATTTCTTTTATATTTTTCTAATTCTTCAGCATCCATTGTTATGTCCCCCTTTTTGTTAATTTGGATATTTCCTTTAGGCCTTTTACTTAGAACCAACTATTTCATTGATGTTCTCTTTGTTTCTATTTCAATGGTCTCAGCCTTCCATTTGATTATTTACTGCCATCTATTCCTCTTTAATATGTTGCTTGTTTTCATTCTAGAGATTTCAGAAGTGCTGTTAAAATGCTGATGTAAGATCTCTCCAATTCTTATGAAGGCACTTAGTACTATGAATTTTCCTCTTAATTCAACACTCATGGTGTCCTACAAGTATGGGTATGTTGTACATTCATTTCCATTGAATTCTAGGTAGTCTCTAATTTCTTTATTTTTTTCTTGACCCAGTGATTCTCATTTAGTAGAGAGTTGTTCAGTTCCCATAAATTTGTAGGCTTTCTGTTGTTTCTGTTGTCGAAGACCAGCTTTATAATGTGGTGGTTTGGTAGGATGTAGGGGGTCATTTTAATTTTCTTGTATCTGCTGAGGCTTGCTTAATGACTGAGTATGGGTCTATTTTGGAGAAAGTTTTGTGAGGCGATAAGAAGAATGTAGTCTTTTGTGTTTGGGCACAATGTTCTGTAAATATCTGTTAGATCTATTCGGTTCATAATATTTACTAAGGTTCATTATTTTCCTATTTAGTTTTTGTCTGAATGACCCGTTTTGTTTATTGGTGAGACTAGGGTATTGAAGTCTCCCACTATTAATGTGTGAGGTTTAATGTATAATTTAAGGTATATTAATGTTGTTTTTATGAAAGTGGTTCCCCTGTTATTTAGAGCACTCACATACATACACACACATACACACACAAAGAAATATCTGTATCTGTATCTGTAGTATATCTATATCTATGTCTATGTCTATGTCTATGTCTATGTCTATGTCTATGTCTATGTCTATGTCTATGTCTATGTCTATGTCTATATTATCTATAAAAGAATGGAGAGTCCATCATGGTGGACTTTTCCTTTTAGGAGTATGAGATGAACTTCTCCATTGGTTTTGGTTAATTTTATTTGGAAGTCTATTTTGATAGGTATTAGAATTACTATACTAGCTTGCTTCTTTGTTTCATTTGCTTAGAAAATCTTTTTCTAATCCTTTGCTCATAGGAAATATCTACCTTTGATATTGAGATATATTTCTTGTATGTAGCTGAAGGATAGGTCCTGTTTTCACATTCATTCTTTTAGCTTGTATCTTTTTATTGTGAATCGTGTCCATTGATATTGAGAGATATAAAATACCAATTATTAATTCCTGTTTTTTTTTTGTTGTTAGTGGTGGTGCTGATAATGTGCATGTGCACGTGTGTGTGTGCATGCATGCATGCATGTGTGTGTGTGTGTGTGTGTGTGTGTGTGTGTTGGTGTGTCTTTCTCTTTTTTTCATTTTGTTGGTATGATATTACTTATTTTCTGTATGGCTGTAGTTAACCTTCTTGTTTTGGAGTTTCCTTCTAGTACCTTCAATAAGGCTTTATTTATAGATAGATTTTGTTTCAATTTGACTATGTCATGGAATTTCTCTCTCTCTCTCTCTCTCTCTCTCTCTCTCTCTCTCTCTCTTTGATCTATAGTGACAGGAAAGTTTGCTGGGTATAGAAGTGTGGGCTGGTATTTTTGGTGCTGTTGACTCTTAAGACATCTGTCAAGACCATTCTGGCTTTTAGTATATTTGATGCAAATCAGGTTTAGTCTTTTTGTAGTCTTGGACTTTCTGAACTTTTGAGATTTACAATTTTTTGACCAATATATTTATTTCTTTTATCATGTCTTAATGACTGAGATTTTCTTTTCCATCTCTTGTATTCTATTGGCCAAATTGTTCACTACTTTGACTATACACTTTTCTTCATGGGAGTAAAGTGTGAGATGCAAGGTTTAAGTAAAGGACATAAAAACCTCACCTTCATATAGATGAACCATCTTCAAAATTTTCTTAATCCCAAATTACTTACCATTGCCTTCTATGTTTGCCTACTGTGCTTTATCACTATTATAGTCCACAAGGTAGACATTTCTTAATTTTCTTTTCTGATGAACATATTCTTAAACTTTATTTATTTATTTATTTATTTATTTATTTATTAGCTTCCAAATGAATATGTTTCATATAAATATAAATTTAAAAAATTTGAGATTACAATGTAATTACAATATTTCTCCTTTCCCTTTTCTCCATTCAAACCCTCCCATATATCTTTCCTTGCTCTCTTTTAAATTTATGGCCTTTCTTTTCATTAATTGCTATTACATGCATAAAAGCAAGCATTTTTAAATATAGTCTGTTCAGCATGTACAATATGACTTATATATATTTTTTCAAGTCTCTCAATTTGATATAGGATAACCAGTTATTAGACTTTTTCCTAGAAAACATTTTTCCCCAGAAACTTACTTTTTGTGTTTAGGAAGAATTTCTTTCTGTATCTGATGTTGGTGTCAAACTTACTATGTAGCTCAGTATGGCCTTGCACTCACAGAAATGCTGTTTTTGTTTTAGCCCTTTAATGTGTTACATATGGGTCAGCAAGCATGACTCTGTGACTTGTAAAATTTTCAAACACTTATTTTTTATTTTATCTATGAACATCCATCTTTATTAATGTATGTATGTACATGTGTGCAGGTGCCGATGGAAGACAGAGCAGGGCACTAGATTCCCTGGAGATGGAGCTACTGTGAGCTGCCAGAAGTGAGTGCTGGGAACCAGACTTGGTCCTCTGGAGGAGCAGGAAATATTTTAAATTTCTGAACCAACTCTCCTCTCACATGCCCCTTAACTTATGAGAAATATATAACATAGTTAGTTCGTGGGAACATTTAAGGTACATTTTGACTGTGAGACCACGGAGCTTTGTTTGTGTGAAGTCTACCTTCTTGGACACAAAGAGTATCAGAAAATCTGTGAGGGATATAAACAATCTTCACTGAAAATTTTAGGACATTAAAGAAATTGAGATAAAAATGGATCTGGAGACAGACATTGCTAAAATGAGCTGGAAAAATAGAAAAATGTTAAAATATCTATGTTCTGCAAAGCAATCTTCAGGTTCAGCTCAACCTCTAACAAATTTTAATGTTTTCTCTACAGAAATGGTAAAAAGAATTCTAAAATTCGTACTGAATTTAAAAAGATTCTAAGTAGTTGAAGAAATCATAAGTGAGGAACAAAAGTGCAGGGACCATCATTTTTGGCTTTTTGACTCATGGCTTAATGAAGTGTGGATGCTCAGATGTCTCAGAGGAGATTCTTAAGTTGTGCTACTGTGCCTCACGGGGGCAAAAGTCCAAAAATCCTTTTTAGAAAGTCAGTATTATGTTTACAAATCTTTAGAATGAATTTTCTATTTATTCAGCAAAGTAGGCAATGAGTCAAAGTATCAATTTCATTCACTGCTGTACTTGCTTACTATTTCAAGCCTCCTCTTAAATTTGACTCAAGAGTTATTAGAATTGAAAAATAATGTCACATTACCTCAAAATAATTATTACTTTCAATGTCAAATATTATTTGTTGTCTGTTTCACTTTCACTAAATCAGAATAAAATAATCACAATGCATGCTATGTCATGTGGAGGTATCACCTAGGGAGGGCAAGCCAGGAGATAATGAATCACCCGTTTCTATAAGTTACTTCTGTATAAGAAAAGAAACCCATGAATGTTTCTCTTAAGAGGCAGTAACAATAATCCCTGAAGGTTTGCCTGCTTTGATTAAGCCATTCTCCTCCTCATTTAACATGTGCACAAAGACACCCAACCTAATATTTTCTCCACATGTTTTTTAGGCTACTTGACAGGTATGTGCACTAATGGTTTTCATTACAGAGTGTGCACATTGCAAATTTCTCTATATATACTTTATGAGGTCCTCTTTGGATTTCAGTGTTATTATTGACTCTAAATGGTAAATGAAATACTGATAAATTTATTAGGATAGTTTTCTAAATAACTCAAGAAGAATTTGAAAATTAGGAAAGTACTTTGAACAGTTTGAGCTTTTGACCCTTGTGGAAACTATGTCCTTACCAAGAATTTCTGTACAGTGGTTTCCTGGCACATGTAGACCAGGATACATAAGGCATGTGGGTGCTGTGTGGATGCTCTATGGAACCAGTATTGTTGCTGGTCTTAATGAACTGGGTGAGACGAGGAGAGGAAATAAGAAGAAACAACCTGATTTCAAGTAGGTAAGTTTCACTGTCCTATCTCCTCTATTTCCTACCACAGTGACTGAGTCTTTGAGGGAAAGGATATTAGAGTGGTCAGCATCCCTGACCTCATCTGATAAACATGAAAGCCAGAACAGATTTCTAGATATTAATTGTCCAGTGGAAAGGCAAAGCAAAGCAAAAATTAGTCTACATATTTTGCACTTGAAAAGTAGAATGCAGAACTGAGATTGCATAGTTACTGGATCACTTGTCTTATTTTGGGATTTATGGTAAAACTATTAGACACGTTGAAAGCAAAACAGCCTGTTATGTGAATGCATTTTATGCCTCCTCTCACAATTCCTCCGTCAGCACTGAATGAATGGTGTGAACCAGAATGAAAACACTGTTGCTGCTTTAAGTCTGCTTGAGTCACAAGGTAGAGCTTGAAGGCTGCTTGGTGGTTTGTCTGTTCTTTAGCTCTGAGAATGTTCAGTGTGAAGAAGACCAGCAAATCTGGAAATCATGCTGCAGGTGGAATGGACAAAGGGGCTGTGCATGGGTGTTTTGTTTTGTTTTGTTTTGCTTTGTTTTTTAGAAAAGTGAAAGCAAATGATGTGTGACAGCTTCCAACTTCCCAAAGATTTTATACAGAAAGTCAACGTTTTGTACAAATAAACTTATGGAATATAATTGAATAATTGATAAGTTTAAAAGTCAAATTTCTAATGACAGAGACATTGAAAGCAATAATCTATCTGGTACTATAGTAACTTAAAGAGGAATATCTCCTAAATAAAAGATGGAAAATTCTTGGCTATTGATTCACTGGACTTCCCAATACACCAAGTCAGTCAATCAGTTGCATTAACAAATGGATTATATGTTTATTTACTTTAAGGAAAATGTAAAATTTAGAAGAATGAATGCATTTAGAAGACATTTAGTACTGATAGCATTACATCTGGTAAATATTTTACTCCTTAAGAACTGATTATATTATAAGTACACTGTTACACTTCTATGAATATTATACCATACATAGGGAGATCAAAAATGTTAATGTTTTAGTCAAAATGCAGCCAGTGACATACCCATTGCCAATGACCCATCAGTGAATAGGGAACAGTTTGCTTTAGTATTTTCACTACTGTAAATTTTAGTTGTAAATATACCATAAAGTACAGAACACATTTCTTCAGTTTTGGACTTAGAAAAGGACCTAAGCATGGAATTATTTAAATATATCTAAACAAGGCAGGCTCAACATACCTGTTTTCTCATATTGATACAGGAACATCACATGTTTGAGATGACCTGGGGCTAGTCTATGTATAGCAAGATATTTTTTGAAAAATAGTTCTCTCTCTCAATATGATTTTTTAAAATGCATATTAAAATATTTAAAAGGTACGTAAAAAGATATGTAGAAAATATCTATTGATTGAAATGTGTGATAGGAACTATATGTCAAAGGAATTTTCAAGTGTTTTTCCACCTTTGTTATTTAATTTCAATTTAAACATTGGGAAAATGAAATGTGATTTACATTGCTTTGTAACTTATTACATGAGATATATAATTAACTGTCTTATTTTTGAAGCCTGGTTTTCTGTACAGGAAGGTAATTTAATGCATGCTTAGTTTTCCAGAATGTTGTTACTACATTAATTATACATACTCCATCCAAAAATTTAGCAAATTTCTGCCTATACACAGGAGTTTTAAAGACAAAGATAATTTTTATTGATGGAAACATGTAAAATTTGTTGGGAACAAAAGGCAAGAGGTCAAAAACCATAACCCAGTGTCCACATCAGCCAACTGTAGAAGCAGATATCAGCAAGAAAAAAGAAAAGCAAAACAGATCTATTCTGATGAGTTAGAAAGTGTGTAAAGAAAATAATAATGAAAGCTAAGGTACCAGGGACAATTGTGGAAATTTGGGTTAGTTAGAGAACTGCATGGAATGATGGAATGATGAACTGCATGGAAACACAGTTAAATGCAGGGAAAATTCAGAAAGGATAGTAAGTGCTAAACCAATGAGATTATAGTTCATTAGGAAAACCTAAAATAATTAAAAGAATTAGATTTTGGCATTATCCCCTTTTTATTGGAAATAGGACATTATGTCTTATGTATGATAAACTGTAGAAAGAAATCAATGTGGGTTAGAAAGTAAATATGAGACTGAATACAGAATAAAAATGATGAGGGATATAACTCATGTGGCTACACAGAAAATGGAAAAGGTGATAAAAAGAACAAGAAATATATTAGACTAAAGCAATATGATTTAACTGGATGGTGTAACAATGCGAGGAAGATGGCCAGAAAGGTCAGGTTGTACACATGGTATTGTGAATGAATGAGACGACTGGCCAGGGGGCTTGGAGAGATGGCTCAGCAGTAAGTAGTACTGGCTATTCTTGTACTATTAAACAAATTAACTTCCAGCACTGACATGCTGGCTCACAGCTGCCCATAACTCCAGTTTCAGGAAATCCAAAGACATCTGATATTCTGAGGTAAAAGGCATGCATGTGGTGTACATACATACATGCAGGCAAAATGGCCACACATAAAAAACATAAATACAAAGAAAGAATATAAAATATTAGCAGACGTTTAGGAAGAAGACTATGGAATGACAAAATTTAAAGTGGTTAGAGGATTCCTAATTGACTTGTGCATGAGGAAAAATCTCTAGAGGTCATTGAAACTATGGAACCCCACCTTGAAGGAAAGGTCTTTGAAGTCAAGATTTGAGGAAATTTGTATAAGTACTGCATAATGAGAGAAAGGTAATGGAAGGGTCAGAACATTATTCATATTTTATTTGAGGAAGAAAAACATAATATTTAATTCTTAAAACTTTAGATATTTATAATTTTAGTCAAAGGATGGGATTAATATGTGGGCTAAAAAGAAAAATATGGTAAGCATTGAGAAAATAGTAAACAAAATATTTCACATTTCCCTTAACAGGGATATTTCACACTTAGGATGGAAGCTCAAAACCACACCACTATGACAGAGTTCATCCTTTTGGGGTTAACAGAGAATTCCACATCATGTCATCCTATTTATGACATTTCTAGGGATATATGCTGTTACTTTAGTGGGCAATTTCAGCATCATCAGTTTAATAAGAAGCTGCCCTCAACTCCACACACCCCATGTATCTGTTCCTTAGCCATCTGGCTTTTGTGGACATTGGCTTTTCCACATCAATCACACCTATAATGCTTACCGGATTTCTTGAACATACAATAACACTCTCTGTGGCTGCTTGAAGCCCAATTCTGCATTGCAGTGACATTTGGGACAGCTGAGTGCTTCTTCCTAGCTGCCATGGCCTATGATCGCTATGTGGCCATCTGCTCACCCCTGCTTTATTCAACAAACATGTCCCCCAGGATCTGCTTCCTTTTAGTTGGAGCTTCCTATGTAGGTGGCTGTGTGAATTCATGGACATTTACTAGTTGTCTGTTGAGTCTGTCCTTCTGTGGACCAAATCAGATAGATCATTTTTTCTGTGAATTTCCTGCCGTGTTGAAACTTTCTTGCTCAGATGTCTCCATTATTAGAATTATTCCTTCTATATCTTCTGGAACCATCATTGTGGTCACAGTGTTTGTCATAGCTGTCTCCTACACCCATCCTCATCACCATTCTGAAGATGCGCCCACTGAGGGCCGACAGAAGGCTTCTCCACCTGCACCTCTCACCTCACTGCAGTCACTCTATACTATGGAACTATTACCTTCATTTATGTGATGCCCAAGTCAAACTACTCTACTGAAAAGAACAAGATACTGTCTGTATTCTATACAGTAGTGATCCCCATGCTTAACCCACTCATCTACAGTCTGAGAAACAGAGATGTAAAAGAGACTCTCACAAAGGCCACTGTCAGAATCTTTCCATAGACTCTAAGGATATGCATGTCACTAATAGTGCCTAGTAAATTTTGCTTAACTGATTTTTTAAGTTAAAGTCGTATTCCTTTGTTATCAGCTTTCCCCTTTATATTCTTGTATATATTAGGAAGACACCTTGGTATCTGTCAAGTTATAACACAGAGAAATTATAATTATAAAATTTCTCAATACGTCAAAATGTTTTATTTCTTTCATTTATGAAGCAAACAAAAATTTGTTCTTGTCATTTAAGCACATGTTATAAATAAATTGCACATGGAACCTACTTATTTTGAAAAATGAAACAAATAAATTTATGTTGTTATTTCTTATTTTGCCATAATACTAGACAGTGAAAAATAAATGTTGATCTACCATATAATCTTGAAGAAACAGAGATATGAGATTAAAAGTAAAATTCAGGGATTAAGAAATCAATAGTCTTTGACTTTACATTTACCTTGTATACTAAGTTTATTATCTTGTTATTTTAAATTGCACTTAATTTACAGATATCAAGCCTTGGAGAAGTCAGGCAGTTTTTCTACAGAGATATAGAGCCATTACCTCTGATTCTATTTTCCATGAAACACAAGTGTTGATTCAATTCTGCTGGTTCTATTTTTCATAATATTTGACCTATATTATGTGATTATAAATCCATTTTTGAGCACTGTTGTGATAGACAAGATTTGTATAAGGAAGTCAACCCTTAGTTAATATATCACATTAATCTTAGGGAAATTGGTTTTATAAAAAATGTCTAATATATGCACACCGTAACAAGGTTAGTCCTAGGCAAATTGGATTGATTTCCACTTTGAGAAAAATAAAGTTGTGATATCACACTTGTACAAATTTGTTAGCATTCTAGCAATGTTTAAATATACATTAAATACAGACTTCTGAAAATCCCATGGGGGAGAAAGCTGGACGCTCAGAAGTGCAGACAATCCTGAGAATTCAGATGAGACAACTAATTTCCCCCCTCATTCCTGACCCAAGAGGAAATCGACATCTGTGTCCTCTGTGCAAGGGGACCTAGGACTAGTCAGAAGCAGGACCCTTTGGGTCTCTGCCTGTGCCAAGAGCTGAAAGCCAGTCACAGGAGTGCCTACACACCTGAGAGCAGAGGTAAGACTAACTCTTCTGTGCCAAGCAACCCTCCTGGAGGCTTCAGGTCACACAAACCCAGGGGAAACTCTCTGTTTCCAGATCTGGCTGAAAGAAAGCAGTTCTACAGTATTGACACACAGGCTTTCCGGATAGTCAAGCCACTATCAGAGACAGCAAGATAAGCTAACACCAGAGACAACCTGATGGCAGGAGGCAAACACAGGAACCTTAGCAACAGAAACCAAGACTACTTGGCATCATCAGAGCCTGGTTCTCCCACCAAAGCAAACACTGGATATCCAAACACACTTGAAAAGCAAGATTTGGATTTAAAATCACATTTTGTGATGATGATGATGATGGAGGACTTTAAGAAGGACATATATAATTCCCTTAAAGAAATACAAGACAACACAAGTGAACAAGTAGAAGCCCTTAAAGAGGAAACAAAAAAAATCCCTTAAAGAATTTCAAGAAAATACAACCAAACAGGTGAAGAAATTGAACAAAACAATTCAGGATTTAAAAATGGAAATAGAAACAATAAAGAAAGAACAAATGGAGACGACCCTGGAGATAAAAAACCTAGGGAAGAGATATGGAGTCATAGATGTAAACATCTACAACAGAATATAAGAGATAGAAGAGAAAATCTCAGGGGCAGAAGATACCATAGAAAACATTGACACAACCATCAAAAATAATGTAAAAAACAAAAAGCTCTTAGCCCAAAACATCCAGAAAATCCAGGACACAATGAGAAGATCAAACCTAAGGATAATAGGTATAGAAGAGAGTGAAGACTTCCACTTAAAGGGCCAGTAAATATCTCCAACAAAATTATAGAAGAAAACTTCTACAACATAAGGAAAGGGATGCTCATAAACATACAAGAAGCCTACAGAACTGCAAATAGATTGGACTAGAAAAGAAATTCTTCCCATCACATAATAGTCAAAACACCAAATGTACAAAACAGAGAAAGAATATTAAAAGCAGTAAGGAAAAATGTCAAGTAACATATAAAGGGTAATCTATCATAATTATACCAGACCTCTCAACAGAGACTATAAAGCCAGAAGATCCTGGGCAGATATCATACAGACCCTAAGAGTACAAAAATGCCAGCCCAGGCTACTATATCAAACAAAACTCTCAATTAACACACAGAGAGAAACCAAGATGTTCCATGAGAAAACCAAATTTATACAATATCTTTCCAAAAATCCAGCCCTACTAAGGATAATAGATGGAAAACTCCAACACAAGAAGGGAAATCACACCCTAGAAAAAGCAAGCAATAATCTCCTTGCAACAAATCCAAAAGAAGAGAGCCAGACAAACATAATTTAACCTCTAACAAGAAAAATAACAGGAGGCAATAGTCACTAGTTCTTAATATCTTTTAACATCAATGTCCTCAATTCCCCAATAAAACGATATACACCCAGCATTTTGCTGCATACAGAAAACACACTTCAGAGACAAAGACAGATACTACCTCAGTGACAAACAACTTTCCAAACAAATGGTCTGAAGAAACAAGCTGGAGTAGCCATTTAATATAGAATAAAATCAAATTTCAACCAAAAGTTATAAAAAACGATAATGAAGAACACTTCATATTCATCAAAGGAAAAAATCCACCAAGATGAACTCTCAATCTTAAATATCTATGCACCAAATGCAAGGGTATCTACATTCATAAAAGAAACCTTGCTAAAGCTCAAAGCACACATTGCACCTCACCCAATAATAGTAGGAGATTTGAAGACCCCCTCTCGTTAATGGACATACCGTGGAAATAGAAATTAAACAGAGACATAGAGAAACTAACAGAAGCTATGAAGCAAATGGACTTACCAGATATTCATAGAACATTTCATCCTAAAACAAAATAATATACCTTCTTCCCAGTACCTCATATTACCTTCTCTGAAACTGACCATATTATTGGTCACAAAAAAGGCCTCAACAGACACAAGAAGATAGAAATAATACCCTGTATCCTATCAGATCACCATGGGCTAAGTCTGCTCTTCAATAAAAACAAAAATGACAGAAAGCCCACATATACATGGAAGCTGAACAATGCTCTACTCAATGATAACTTGGTCAAGGAAGAAATAAAGAAATGAAAGATTTTAGAATTTAATGAAAATGTAGGCACAATGTACCCAAACTTATGGACCAAATGAAAGCAGCTCTGAGTGCCTCCAAAAAGAAACAGGAGAGAGCATATATTAGCAGCTTCACAGCACAGCTAAAAGCTCTAGAAGAAAAAGAAGCATTTACATGCAAGAGTAGTAGAAGGCAGGAAATAATCAAACTAAGGGCAGAAATCAACCAAGTAGAAACAAAAAGGACTATACAAAGAATCAACAAAACCAGGAGCTGGTTCTTTGAGAAAATCAACAAGATATATAAATCCTTAGCCAGACTAACCATGGGGCACAGATAGTGTATTCAAATTAACAAAACCAGAAATGAAATAGGAGACATAACATCAGATTCTGAGGAAATTAAAAAAAAATCATCAGAGTCTATATTCAACAGAACTGGAAAATCTGGAGGAAATGGACATTTTTCTAGACAAATACAAGGCACCAAAGTTAAATCTGGAACAGATAAACCATTTAAACAACGCCATAACTCCTAAAGAAATAGAAACAGTCATTAAAGTTCTCCCAACCAAAAAGAGCCCAGGTCCAGATGAGTTCAGTGCAGAATTCTATCAGACCTACATTGAAGACCTCATACCAATACGATCCAAACTATTCCACAAACTAGAAACAGAGGGACCACTATCAAATTCCTTCTATGAAGCCACAATTACACTTATACCTAAACCACAAAATGACCCAACAAAGAAAGAGGACTTCAGACAAATTTCCCTTATGAATATTGATGCAAAAATATTCAAAAAATTCAAACTTCTAAACAATCATCCATCATGATTAAGTAGTCTTCATCCCATGGATGCAAGGCCAGTTCAATATACAGAAATCCATCAATGTAATCCACTATATAAACAAACTCAAAGAGAAGAAACACATGATCTTTCATTAATGTAGAGAAAGCATTTGGCAAAATTCAACACCCCTTAATGATAAAAGTCCTGGAATGGTCAGGAGTTCAAGGCCCATTCCTAAATATTTTAAAAGAAATATACAGAAAACCAGTAGCTAACTCTAAGCTAAATGGAGAAACTTCCAGCAATCCCACTAAAATCAGGGACAAACAAGACTGCCCTCTCTCTTTCCACTTATTCAATATAGTACTTGAAGTCCTAGTCAGAAAAATCAGACAATAGGAGGTAAAAGGAATACGAATTTGAAAGGAAGAAGTCAAAATATAGCTATTTGCAGATGATATGATAGTATACTTAAGTGATTCCAGAAATTCCACAAGAGAACTACTGAACCTCATAAACAACTTCATCAAAGTGACTGTGTATAGACGTAACTCAAACAAATCAGTAGCCTTCCTCTACTCAGAGGATAAACAGGTTGAATGAAATTATGGAAATGACACTCTTCACAATAGTCCCAAATAAAATAAAATACCTCGGTGTGACTCTAACCAAGCAAGTGAAAGATCTGTATGACAAGAACTTCACGTCTGAAGAAAGAAATTGAAGAAGATCACAGAAGATGAAAAGAGCTCCCATGTTCCTGGATTGGCAGGATTAATATAGTAAAAATGGCCATGTTGCTAAAAGCAATCCACAGATTCAATGCAATCCCCATTAAAATTCCAACTCAATTCTTCATAGAGATAGGAAGAGCAATTTGCAAATTCATTTGGAATAACAAAAACCCAGGATAGCTAAAGCTATCCTCAACAATAAAAGGACTTCAGGGGGAATCACTATCCCTGAACTCAAGCAGTATTACAGAGCAATAGTGATAAAAACTGCATGGTATTGGTACAGAGACAGACAGATAGACCAATGGAATAGAATTGAAAACCCAGAAATGAACCCACACACATATGGTCACGTGATTTTTGACAAAGGAGCCAAAACCATCCAATGGAAAAAAGATATAATTTTCAGCAAATGGTGCTGGTTCAACTGAAGGTCAGAATGTAGAAGAATGCAGATCGATCCATGCTTATCACCCTGTACAAAGCTGAAGTCCAAGTGGATCAAGGACCTCCACATCAAACCAGATACATTCAAACTAACAGAAGAAAAAGTGGGGAAGCCTCTTGAACACATGGGCACTGGAGAAAATTTCCTGAACAGAACACCAATGGCTTATCCTCTAAGATCAAGAATCGACAAATGGGATCTCATAAAACTGCAAAGCTTCTGTAAGACAAAGGACACTGTTGTTAGGACAAAACGACAACCAACAGATTGGGAAAAGATCTTTATGAATCCTACATTTGATAGAGGCCTTATATCCAAAATATGCAAAGAACTCAAGCATTTAGACTCCAGTGAGCCAAACCACCCTATTAAAATATGGGGTACAGAGCTAAGCAAAGAATTCTCAACTGAGGAATATTGAATGGATGAGAAGTACTTAAAGAAATGCTGAACATCCTTAGTCATCAGGGAAGTGCAAATCAAAACAACCCTGAGCTTCCACATCACAGTAGTCAGAATGTCTAAAATAAAAAACTCAGGTGACAAAAGATTCTTGCAGGGATGTGGAGAATGAGGACCATTTCTTCATTGTTGGTGAGATTGCAAACTGGTACAACAACTGTGTATATCAGTTTGGAGGTTCCTCAGAAAATTGGACTTTGCCCTACCTAAGGACCAAGCTATACCTCTCCTGGGCATATACCCAAAAGATGCTCCAACATACAACTAAGACACATATCCCACTATATTCATAGCAGCCTTATTTATAATAGCCAGAAGCTGGAAAGAACCCAGATTCCCTTTAACAGAGGAATGGATACAGAAATGTGGTACATTTACACAATGGAGTACTACTCAGCTATCAAAATCAATGACTTCATGAAATTCATAGGCAAATGGATTGAAGTAGAAAATATTATCCTGAGTGAGGTAATCCAATCACTGAAGAACACACATGGTATGCACTCACTGATAAGTCGATATTAGGCCAAAAGCTCGAATTACCCAAGATACAATGCACAGACCACATGAAGCTGAAGAAGAGGATGACCAAAGTGCAGATGCTTCACTCCTAAAAGGGGGAACAAAAATATTCATAGGAGAGGATATGGAGGCAAAGTTAGGAGCAGAGACTGAATGAACAGCCCTTCTGAGCCTGCCCCACATGTTCCCCATATATATATATATATATATATATATATATATATATATATATACAGCTACCAAAACTAGATAAAATTCATGAAGCTAAGAAGTGCATGCTGACAGGAACCAGATATAGATGTCACCTGAGAGACACAGCCAGGGCATGTCAAAAACAGAGGCGAATGCTAGCAGCAAACCATTGAACTGAAAATGGGACCCCTGTTGGAGGCATTAGAGAAAGGACTGAAGGAACTGAAGAGACTTGCAACCCAGTAAGAACAATAATGACAACTAACCAGAGCTCCCAGGGACTAAACCACTATCCAAAGACTATACGTGGGCTGACCCATGGCTCCACCTCCATACGTTCCATTGTTGGGCACCAATGGAAAGAGACGCCCTTGGTCCTGCTAAGGTTTGTAGGGTAATGTCGGGCTGGGTGGTAAGGGGGGTGGATGTCAGGGGAACACAGTTATAGAAGAAGGGGAGGGGAATGGGATAGGGGGCTTATCTCCGGGAAACCAGGAAAGGAATAACATTTGAAATGTAAACAAAAAATACCCAATGGGGAAAAAAAGAAAAATAAATAAATAAATACTTCTGAAATAATGGTATATGTGCCAATTTAGAAGACCATTTTACAATTGAAGTAATTTTATTCATTTTTCCATAACAATATCACTCTGGGTCTATGAAGAAATTAGTTTTTTTTTTTTTTTTTTTTTTTGAGCTGGGGACCGAACCCAGGGCCTTGCAGTTGCTAGGCAAGCGCTCTACCACTGAGCTAAATCCCCAACCCCCAAGAAATTAGTTTTTAATGTCCCCATCCCATATAATAACCTAGAGATGATGCTACAGTTTATGGTGCACAATTTTATTGTAGAAAGTATCATTTTTGCCTGACATATTCATCACCTCATCATGAGACTGAAACAGCTAAGATGAAAATGGCTTTCACTGGGTTGGGGATTTAGCTCAGTGGTAGAGCACTTGCCTAGTAAGCGCAAGGCCCTGGGTTCGGTCCCCAGCTCCGAAAAAAAGAAAAGAAAAGAAAAAAAAAAAAGAAAATGGCTTTCACATGAGAACTCCAGAGAACAGTTAGCGTTTGTTTTCCTTTAAAGCAAGATTTAGAATTTGATTATTGATGACAGTAGAGCTAGAGGTATCAGGGTTTGAAGATATTATTTTACTAACTAAAAGAAAAATATTTGTGATGAACAAGGGATACTGTAGAGTACATAATTGTTAGGGGAAAATACAGAACAAATGAAAAAATTAATTATATAAATGTAAAATTATGAGATGTTACCTCAGTCTTAAAACTTGTCATACCTTAATACTTATTATATTAAAATGGATACAAAAATTAAGAAAATTAAGACAATAAGTAAATTATGGGAAGAACTTGTCACACAGTGAAACTGAAAACTTTGTAGCTATTCTATAAGAATTAGGAGGGCATTGCTTCTCTCATTCATAAAGAATAAGCCTCTTATCACAAAGAAAATCTCAGTGAACAAGTCAAGTTTCATTTTTTCTCCAGTTACCACCTTACATGGAAGAGAGATTCAGACCTCCAAGAGCTATTTTGCCGCTGTTTTTGGAGACATATTTGCTTAAAATGTCAACAGTTATTAATTGTCATGTATCATGCTGGTGAGAAAACAAGCCATTTTCTCTCCTAAAATAATTCATATACTATTTTGAAGTTTCTTGATCCAGAATTGTTTGCACATTTACACATATGATTTAAATAAGAGCAAATAGATCAGAGAGTAGATACTTTTCAAAATTGTAGGGGGTTGGGGATTTAGCTCAGTGGTAGAGCGCTTGCCTACCAAGCCCTGGGTTCGGTCCTCAGCTCCGGAAAAACAAATTGTAGAATAGCATTTTCGTTAAGAAGTAAGGCTCAAGTTGCTCAGGAAATAAGGCCAAAGTCCCTGTGGTCAACTATGTGCATCCCTCAATATTGTTTCTGAATACTGAGGTAAGCAGGATGAGTTAATAGGTCTGACTACACAGCAATAACTCCAGTATATACTGTTGAAGGCAGACAAGGGCTAAGATTTCCTCAAGAGTAATAATGACACTGAATTAAAACCTATTTTATTATAGAGATATCAGTTTCTAACTCATGAAAATGTATTACCTGTTCTTTAACTGTGTAGATAAGATTAAATTGCTTTGAAACTGGAAAAACAGCCATATTAATATCCACAATAAGGCCTTTCAGTGGGCCAGCATATAAGTGAAGAAAAATACCCTGATGGCTTTATTTTAAAGAACATAATCAACAGATAATGTAAACTCTCTCTCTCTCTCTCTCTATATATATATATATATACATATATACATATATATATATACATAATCTCAAACTCATAAACTTATTTTATTTCATGATGCACACATACACACACTCAGTCTCATACTTACTATGACCAAGTTTCTTGGCCAAAGAGTATTCAATTATTCATTTCTCAAAATATGTAGCCTTTAGTATTTATAAAAGTTAATCTAATAAATCTACCTATAAAACCTTATTATAATTCTATGTAAGCACTCTGCTATTAAATGTAAGTACAAAAATTTGGGGGTAAGATAAATTATTTGTTCAAGAAGAAAGTAAATTAAAAATTAACTTTGCCCATTAAGCATTCACCCTGTAGAAGCAAGCTATCCACTTAAGAGGCACTGAATTGGCTACCTGTCCACCTAGGTCAGTCTGTTCAGGGTAACTTAGAAGACTGTAGATGGCTTGTGGCAACCAAAACTGTTGTTGAGTTTGAGAAGCTGAACATACAAAAAGGCCATCAGATGGTTGGATTAGGCTTGCACTTTTATCCTTTCTTAATATCATAGATGATAGAGCATTTGAGTGTTAGAGTCTCTGATTCATGCTCAGAAGCATGAAATAACACTAGCATATGACTCTACAGAATCATGTAAGGTATCTGTTTTGTACATTGGATATTAATTTGATAAATGAAAGTCTTCAATTTCAGTATAAAGGAATAAGTGTTTCAGGATGCATGTCCCATAAGCAAAAGAGTAGAAAGATAGAGTAGAAAGCTCTAGAGCTTTATTATCCAGTGAAGATGAAGGGGCAATTAAGAATCAGTCAGTATATTACATATATAGAGGGCTTAGTTAAGTATTGGGGAATTATCAAAGACTGTACTTACTTATTGTGGATTTATGTTAAGGTCTCTTGACATGTAACATTATGATGCTTTTCAAATCATGGAATTGCTATCAAATATCTACCAGTATTTAATTTTCATTCAATTAAAATGTTTTCTCAACCTAATATGTGACTAGATACCTTTGTTACATTATACATATTTCAATAATCTCATGATAAAGCTGAATTAGATATACAATCTCATTGTATAAATACAGAAACTGATATCCAAAAAGATGAGCAATCATTTGTAAGCCAGCATGGATGGAAATTGTTTACAAAAGGTCTTATATATTTGCTCAGCTCCATTCTGAAGCACCCTGCAGTCAGTAGGATATTTAGTTTTACCTCAAGGTCTTTGATCCATTTGGAATTGAGTTTTATGCAGGGTAATAAAATATGGATCTATTTGCATTCTTCTACATTCAGACATGCAGTTAGACCAACACCATTTCTTAAAGATGCTTTTTCTTCAATTTTATGGCTTTGACTTCTTTAAAGAAAGAAAATCAAGTGTCCCCTGGGTGTACAATTTGATTCTATAGGTTCACCTGTCTGTTTCTATATCAATACCATGCAGTTTTTCTTACTCTTGCTCTGTAGTACAACTTGAGGTCAGGGATGGTAATACCTCCAGAAGTTCTTTTATTGTTCAGGATTATTTTGGATGCCCTGGTGTTTTTGTGTTTCCATATGAAGTTGACCTTTTTTCTTGCAAGACCTGTAAAGAACTTTGTTGGAATTTTGATTTGAATTTCATTGCATCCGTAGATTGCTTTTAGAAAAATGGCCATTTTTACTGTGTTAGTCCTACCTATTCATGAGCATGGGAGATCTTTTCATTTTCTGATATCCTCTTCAATTTGCTTCCTCAGGGTTTTGAAGTTCTTGTCATACAGATTATTAATTTGTTCAGTTAGAGTTACACCAAAATATTTTATGTTATTTGTGGTGATTGTGAATGGTGTTATTTCCCTAATTTTTCCTCTGGTCATTTATCATTTCTATAAAGAAAGGCTACTGATTTGAATTAATTTTGTATCTATCCACTTTGCTGAAGTCATTTATCAGCTGTTGAAGTTCTATGGTAAAATTTTTGGATCATATCATCTACAAATAGTGATACCTTGACTTCTTCTTTCTTTCCAATTTGTATTCACTTGATCTCCTTTTGATGTCTTATTGTTCTAGCTAGAACTTCAAGTACTATATTGAGTAGACAGAGAGAGAGAGTGGGAAGCCTTGTCTTTTCCCTAATTTTAGTGCAATTGCTTCTAGTTTCTCTCTGTTTAGCTTGATGTTGGCTATTGGCTCGATGTACATTGCTTTTACTATGTCTGGTATGTACTTTGGACTCCTGATCTCTCTATGACCTTTAATATGAAGGGCTGTTGGAATTTGTCAAAAACATGCAATAAGATGATCATGTAATTTTTTTCAGTTTGTTTACATAGTAGATTACACTAATGGATTTTTGTATGTTGACCCATCTCTGCATTCCTGGAATGAAGCCTACTTGATAGTGGTAAGTAATGTTTTTGATGTGTTTCTGTTCCTGGATTCAGTTTGTGAGAATTTTATTATTTTTGCATTGAAGTTTATAAACGAAATTGATCTGAAGTTTTCTTTCATTGTTGAGTCTTTATGTGGTTTAAGTATCAGGGTAACTGTGGCCACATAGAATGAATTAGGTAATGTTTGTTCTGTTTCTATTTTGTGGACTAGTTTGTGGAGTATTGGTATTAGTTCTTCTTTGAAATATAGTAGAATTTTGCACTAAGACCATCTCCCCTGGGCTTCTTTTGGTTGGAAGTCTTTAATGCCTGGTTTTTTCCTTAGAGTTATGAGACTATTTAGATAGTTTATCTGGTCTTGATTTAACTTTGCATCTGTCTAGAAAATCATCCATTTTGTCTAGACTTTCCCATTTTGTGGAGTACAGGCTTTTGAAATAAGACCTAATGATTTTTTTTAATTTCCTCAGTTTTTGTTGTTAATTTTCTTTTTTTATTTCTAATTTTGTTAATTTGGGCTCCTCTCTGCCTTTCAACGTTTGGCTAAGGGTGCATCTATCATGTTGATTTTCTCAAAGAACCAGCTCTTAGTTTTGTTGATTCTTTGTATTTTTCTCTTTGTTTATAATTGATTGATTTCAGCCCTAAGTTTGGCCATTTCCTGCCATCTACTCCTCTTTGGTGTATTTCCTTATTTTTATTCTAGAGCTTTCAGGTGTGCTGTTTTAAGTTGGTAGAATGAGATCGCTCCATTTTTTTTTTTTAAATGAAGGCACTTAGTGCTATGATTTTTCCTCTTAGCACTGTTTTCTTTGTTTCCCATAAGTTTGGGTATGTTGTGTCTTCATTTTCACTGAATTCTAAAAAGTCTTTGAATTCTTTCATTACTTCGTTGCTGACCAAATGATCACTAAATACAGATTTGTTCAGTTTCCATGAGTGTGTAGGCTTTCTGTCTTGGTGGTGGTGGTGGTGCTGTTGGTGAAGTGCAACTTTAATCCATGGTCACCTGATAAGATACAAGACTATTTAAATTTTGTTTTTTCTTCTGTTGAGGCTTACTATCTGACTGAGTGTATTGTTAATTTTGCAGGTGGGTCTATGAGGTTCTGAGACAGAAGTACATTCTTTTGTGTTTGGGTGAAGTGATCTGTAGATACCTGTTGGTCCATTTGATTCACAACCTCTGTTAGTTTCATTATTTCTCTGTTCAGTTTCTTTCTCGATGACCTGTCAATTGGTGAAAATTGGGTATTGAAGTCTCTCATTACTATTGTGTGTGTGGGTTACTGTGTGTTTTGAGCTTTAGTAAAGTTTTTTTTTTTTTTTCACAAATGTTGGTGTCTTTGCATTTAGGGAATAGATTTTCAGAATTGAGACTTCATCTTGTTTTATTTTTCCTTCCATACATATGAACTGTCCTTCCATATTTCTTTTGATTGCTTTTGGTTGAAAGTCTATTTTATTAGATATTAGAATAGCTTGTTTCTGAGTTCATTGGCTTGGAAAACCTTTTTTCCAGGCCTCTACTCTGAGGTAATGTCTGTTTTTGTTGCTGAGGCATGTGTTTTATAATGTAGCAGAAAAATAGATCCTATTTACACATCCAGTCCCTTAGTCTATGTCTTTTTATTGGGGAATTGAGACCATTACTGTTGAGATATATTAATGACCAATCATTGTTAATTCCTAATATTTTGATGTTGGGGTATGAGTGTGTGTGTGTGTGTGTGTGTGTGTGTGTGTGTGTGTGTGTGTGTATGTGTGTGTGTGTGTGTGTGTGTGTTTGTCTTATTCTTTTCATTTCAATTTATTGGTGTCTATCTATTTTTGGTGTTTTTTGGGTGTGTGTGATATTTACCCTCCTAATGAGGATTATTCTAATATCCTCTGTAATGCTGGGTTAGTGGAAAGATATTGTTTAAATTTGGTTTTGTCATGAAGTATCTTGTTTTCTCTGTGCAAGGTGATTGAAAGTTTTGCTGGGTATATAAGTCTAGGCTGGCACCTTTGATTTCTTTCATTGTGTAAGACATGTGCCCAGGTCCTTCTTGTTTTTAAAGCCTCTGTTGAGAAGTCCTGTGAAATTCCCATAGGTATGCCTTTATATGTTACTTGGTTTTCATGACTTTTAATATTCTTTAACATTTAGTGTTTTGATTATTTTCTGGTGGGAAGATTTTCTTTTTTGGTCCACTCTTTTGGTGTTTCCTATGCTTCATGTATGTTTATAGGAATTTCTATCTTTAAGGAAGGGAAATTTTCTATATGATTTTATTACAACTATTTTCTGTGATTTGAGTTGGAATCTTCTCCTCCTTCTATTCCTACTATTCTTAGGTTTGTTTTTTGTTCATAGTGTGCCAAATTTCCTGGATGTTGTTTTAGCTTTAGCATTTTCTTTGACTGATGTATCAATTTCTTCTATGATATCTTTTGAGGATGAAAGTCTCTCTTCTGTTACTTATACTCTGTTGGTGATATTTGTGTCTATAGTTCCTGTTCTCTTTCTTATATTTTCCATTTCCAGAATTGTCTCAGATTATATTTTCTTCATTGCTTTTATTTCCATTTTAAGGTCTTGAGCAGTTTTATCCATTTCTTTCACCTATTTGATTGTATTTGTCTTTGTTTCTTTATATGTATTTTCTTTCTCTTTAAGGGACTGTGCCTGTTTTATGTCTTTCTTTTCATTTTTTAAATTTAATCTTTTTTTACAGTCCAGATTTTATCCTCCTCCTGCTCCATCCTCTGACTGTTCCACATCCCATATACCCTCCCACCATCACCGTGAGAATGTTTCTGTCCCCATCTCCCCTTCCACCAGACCTCCTGACTCCCTGTGCCCTCCAGATTCTTGAGTGTTAGGTCCATCTTCTCTGACTGAGTACAAACCCAGCAGTCCTCTGCTGTATATATGTTGGGGACTTCATATCAGCTGGTGTATGACCTAGTGTCTGAGAGATCTGGAGGTTCCAGATTAGTTGAGACTGCTGGTCCTCCTACAGGGTTGCCTTCCTCCTTGACTTTTTCCAGCTTTTCCCTAATTCAACCACAGGGGTCAGCAGCTTCTGTCCATTGCTTGGGTGTAAATATCTGCACCTGACTCATTTGCTTATTGGGTCTTTCAGAGGGGAGTCATGATAGGCCCCCTTTTGTGAACATACCACAGCCTCTTTAATAGCATCGGACCTTAGGACTTCCCCTTGAGCTGGATCCCAGTTGGGCCTGTCATTGGACCTCCTTTTCCTCAGGCTAATTTCCATTTCCTTCCCTGCTGTTCTTACAGACAGGAACAATTATAAGTCAGACTTTTGACTGGGATAGCAACCCCATTCCTTACTTGATGTCTTTCTGCTGGAGGTGGACTCAGCAAGTTCCCTCTCCCAACTGTAGGGCATATCATCTAGGGCCCATCCCTTGAGTTCTAAGTGTCTCTCACCTCCCAGGTCTCTGTTACATTCTAGAAGGTCCTCCAACCTCCTACCTCCTGAAGTTGCCTGTTTCCATTTTTTATGCTGGCTCTCAGGACTTCAGTTCTGTTCTTCCTACCCAATACCTAATTGTGTCCCCCCTTTCCTCTCCCTGCACTATTTTCACTCAGGTCCCTCCCTCTCTCTCCGACCCCTCCTGTAATTGCTTTTGTCTCCCTCTCAAGTAGGATTGAGGCATTCTCACTTGGGCTCTTCAGCTTGTTAACTTTTTTGAGTTCTGTGAATTGTATCCTGGGTATTCTGTACTTTTTTGGCTAATATCCACTTACTAGTGAGTATGTTGTAAGAACCCATAGTGGCCTTACCTCAGGAATGCAACCCAGAGAGCACAGACTGACAAAGTGACCGCTGCAATAGCATGAGGGTATAAGGCTTTTAATCCATGTACGTGGGGGTTGCTCATCCATGCAGGGAGAGGCAACCCCGAACCCAAAAAGTACATAACTTTTATCCATTACAGAGGGCAGATTTCAGCAACAGGGTTAGCTGGCCTATTCTCATTGGTGGTACACAGGACAAAGGATATGGTCAGGTATTGGCTGGCCTGCTCAAGGGACTGTTCTTGGCTCAATTACTCACTTTCCTCGTCCAGTCTTACATCTGCCCTTGAAGAATCACTGGGAAAGGGCTAAGTTGGCACGTCCCTTAGAGGGGGGTGAACTGGGTAGTCGGGCAGGGTCAGGATGACATCTTGCAGGTTGTTCTCAGAATTTACCACAGGGGTCTTTCTGAGATCAGTTATTATTTTGTCTTAATTAGTTTAATCACCAAAACTTATTTCATATCACTGACGTCCTAACTACCAGATGTATTTCTCAAAACCTTGCTTTTACAACTTTGTTTCTCATATCTGTGAAACTATATTTTTCAAGTACATGCCAGGCATGTCTTTTTGGGTCTGAGTTACTTACTCAGGTTGATATTTTTTAGTTCCATCCATTTGCCTGCAAAACTCAGGATGTTCTAGTTATTAAAAGCTGAGTAGTATTCCATTGTGTAAATGAACCACATTTTCTGTACCCGTTCTTCTGTTTTGGGACATCTGGGTTGTTTTCACCTTCTGGCTATTAGAAACAAGGCTGTTATAAACATTAGTGGAACATGTGTACCTGTGGCATGGTAGGACATCTTTTGGATGTGTGCCAAAAAGTGGTACAGCTGGATCTTCAGGTAGATCTATTTCCAATTTTTGGAGGAATCTCCAGATTGATTTCCAGAGTGGTTGTGCCAGTTTGCAATCCACAAGCAATGGAGGAATGTACCTCCACATCCTTGCCAAAATGTGCTGTCACCTGAGGTTTTGATCTTAGACATTCTGATTGGTGTAAGGTGGAATCTCAGTGTCATTTTGATTTGAATTTCCTTGACAACTAAGGACTTTGAACACTTCTTTATGTGCTTTTCAATCATTTGAGATTCCTCTGTTATGAATTCTCAGTTTTGTTCTATATCCCATGGAATGGGCTGTTTGTTTTTTTGGTGATTGACTTCTTCAGTAGTTTATATATTTTGTATATTAGTCCTCTATTGGATATGAGGTTAGTGAAGTTTTTTTTTCTCAATCTGTAGGTTGCCTGCTTGTCCTATTGGCTATATACTTTGCCTTACAGCAAATTTCAGGTTTCATGAGGTCCCATTTATTAATTTTGGATCTTAGAGAATGAGCCATTGGAGTTCTGATTAGGAAATTTCCCCCTGTCTCAATGAGTTTAAGGCTCTATACCACTTTCTCTTCTATTAGATTGAATGTATCTGGTTTTATATTGAGGTCCTTTATCAACTTGTACTTGAGATTTGTGCAAGATAACAAATATGGATCTCTTTTCAGTTTTGTGCATAGAGACAGCTATTTAGACCAGCATGGTTTTATTGAGGATGCTTTCTTTTTTTCCACTGTATATTTTTGGCTTCTATGTCAAAGATCAAATGTCTTTAAACATGTGGTTTTATTTCTGGGTCTTCAATTCTATTCTATTGATCAATGAGTCTGTCTCTGTACCAATACCATGCAGTTATTATCTTTATTTTTAGGGCTTTTTCCTCCATCTTTATTAAACTGGGTATTTCTTATTTACATTTCAATTGTTATTCCCTTTCCCAGTTTCCAGGCCAAAGTCCCCCTAACCTCTCCCTTTCCCCTTCTATATGGGTGTTCCCCTCCCCACCCTACCACCATTACCGCCCTCCCCCCAATAATCCCATTAACTGGGGGTTCTGTCTTGGCAGGACCAAGGGTTTCCCCTTCCAATGGTGCCCTTACTAGGCTATTCATTGCTACCTCTGCAGTTGGAGCCCAGGGTCAGTCCATGTATAGTCTTTGGGTAGTGGCTGAGTTCCTGGAAGCTCTGGTTGGTTGGCACTGTTGTTCATATGGGGTCTCAAGCCCCTTCAGCTCTTTCAGTCCTTTCTCTGAATCCTTCAACGGGATCCCGTTCTCAGTTCCATGGTTTGCTGCTGGCCTTCGCCTATGTATTTACTGTATTCTGGCTGTGTTTCTAAGGAGAGATCTACATTCAGTTCCTGTCAGCTTGCACTTCTTTGCTTCATCCATCTTATCTAGTTTGGTGGCTGTATATGTATGCGCCACATGTGGGGCAGGCTCTAAATGGGTGTTCCTTCAGTCTCTTTTCTAAACTTTGTCTCCCTATCCCCTCCCAAGGGTATTCTTGTTCCCTTTTTAAAGAAGGAATGAAGAATCCACATCTTGGTCATCCTTCTTTAGTTTCATGTGTTCTGTGCATTTAGAGTAATTTGAGCATTTGGGCTAGTATCCACTTATCAATGAGTGCATACCATGTGTGTTCTTCTGTGATTGGGTTACCTCACTCAGGATGATATTTTCCAGTTCCATCCATTTGCCTATGAATTTCATAAAGTCATTGTTTTTGATAGCTGAGTAATATTCCATGTGTAGATGTACCTCATTTTCTGTATCCATTCCTCTGTTGAAGGGTATCTGGGTTCTTTCCACCTTCTGGCTATTATAAAGAAGGCTGTTATGAACACAGTGGAACATGTGTCTTTGTTATATATTGGGGTATCTTTTGGGTATATGCCCAAGAGAGGTATAGCTGGATCCTCAGGTAGTTCAATGTCCACTTTTCTGAGGAACCTCCAGACTGATTTCCAGAATGGTTGTACCGTCTGCAATCCCATCAAAAAGGAAGGAGTGTTCCTCTTTCTCCACATTCTCGCCAGCATCTGCTGTCCACAGAGTTTTTGATCTTAGCCATTCTGACTGGTGTGAGGTGGAATCTCAGTGTTGTTTTGATTTGCATTTCCTTTATGACTAAAGATGTTGAACATTTCTTTAGGTGTTTCTCAGCCATTCAGCGTTCCTCAGTTGTGAATTCTTTGTTTAGCTCTGAACCCCATTTTTTAAAGTTATTATCTTTTTATTTGATATTTTCATTTACATTTCAAATGTTAGTCCCTTTCCTTGTTTCTCATCCATTAGCCTCCTATCGCATACCCCTCCCCTTTCTTCTATAAGTGTGTTCCCTCTCCCCAACCACACCCCATTCCTGCCTCCCAGCCCTGAATTCCTCTACACTGAGGGGATCCAACCTTGGTAGGACTAAGGGCTTCTCCTCCAATTGGTACCCACCAAGGTCATCTTCTGCTACATATGCAGCGGGAGCCATGGGTCTGTCCATGTGTAGTCTTGGAGTAGTGCTTTAGTCCCTGGGAGCTCTGTTTTTCTTATGGGGTTTCAACCTTCATCTCCTTCAATATTTTCCCTGACTCTTCTAATGGGAACCCCATTTGCAGTTCAATAGTTTGCTGCTAGCATTTGCCTCTGTATTTGTGATGCTCTGACTGAGCCTCTCAGGAGACAACTATATCAGTCTCCTGTCAGCATGTAGTTCTTGGATCCATCAATCTTATCTAGTTTTGGTGGCTGTATATATATGGGCCACTTGTGGGACAGGCTCTGAATGGTTGTTCCTTCAGCCTCTGCTCTAATGTTTGCCTCCATATCCCCTCCCATGGAAATTTTTGTTCCCCCTTTAAGAAGGAGTGGAAGCATCTGCATTTTGGTCATTTTCCACTTTTAATAATAAGAGATCACTAAGGAATATTGTTGTGAACAATCTGTGAGGGAAATAAGAAAAAACGTTAATTAAAAGTAAAATAAAGATATAAAACAATGGAGGATACAGGGAATATAAAATAAGAGGTGAAAAGACAAAATCAGAAAACAAATGATAATACTAATAGGATGTTTTATATTTGGTATAATGATGTGTCTCAGCCTCCCATATGCTGGAATTATAGGCACAAGCCAACAAACTCAGCTCCAGAATTTCTCTTTTGATAAACATCTGCAAAAGTCTTGTGAAAGCTTAAGGTATGACATGCTTTGATCCCATGACACTATATAAATATAATTGTCTAAATTTTGGATCCTGGGACATAGAGATCAGCCATACAATGGACATTGGACCCAAATGTGAGAGACCAGTGGGTTCAAGGATCTCCTGCATTATATATTATATATTTACTGAACTTTGATAACTGATAATCCAAACCAATGATAAGTGATAAGTATTAACATCCAATTAGATTTATATTTAATTTGACATTTTTAGCAATAGTTGAGGGAGATTGTTTAAAGATGGCTCAAGCAACAATAATTTTGATCCTTTGTAGCTCCAAATTCCTTCCAGACTACTATATCAAAGATTTGAAACTATTATAAGAAGATACGGAAAAAATAACTATTTTAAATTGTTTGTTTAGTACTAAATCTATTCTAGAAACTAACTTAATACTAAATGTATGTCAATGATTCAAAGAATTCTCATTACCAGGCAGGGCATTAGAGAATAAATCGGCATTTTAACTTAGAGCATGGTAGGTGGTATAGAAGAATGCACCAGTGGAGTTGATATAATTGACCGAAGGTATCCAGAGCAGTGTGGATTTTCTAAGTACAGACTGAGTGACAAGAAATCCTTATACAGACAGTGTTATTTGAATGGAGAACTGAGTGAACTTATTGGTGTAGAAAGTGGGGGAAATTTGCTAGGTGGGAAATGGAAAACTCTGGAGCTTGATGATTTTAAGAAACAACAGGAGAATAAATACTGAAAAGACACTGCAGGACTATGCAGCAGGCATTTTCTTAATTATAATAATCCATGGAAAAGATGTCAAATCATAAATGTACTTCAATTTAAGGAATTGAAAAAATGTTCCCTTTAAGTCAGTATATAGGACAGTAATTCACGAAAGTGTGAATATTACTCTAATGTACTCCAGAGTAATTACACAGACTTAATGGGGATATAAATTACTACAACCAATTTAGAAAGAAGTATACAGGTTCCTCAAAATAAAAAAAATATACTGCAATAGGGTTTACAAATTACACTTTTAAATATATTTCCAAAAGTTTGAAGTTGCTATTCTGAAGAGATATTTGTGTTTTCATGCTCATTTCAACATAGTTCATAATAGCCATGATGATAGAACAATCTACATGACCACTAGTGAAATATCAGAAGATAACACGGCAGGTTAATGCAATAGATTACTATTTATGCTTAAAGAGAAAAAAATGATATGATTTGTAAGATACGAATGGAACTGGAGCCAATGTTCTAAATGAAATGATCTATGTACCACATGATCTCTCTCATGTGTGGAATCTAAGAGTCAATCTGCTAGGAACATCGGGTAGAATAGGAGGTGAGAGATGCTGATGAGCACAGTAGAGCAAAGGGAGATGTTGAACGGGAAACAAAATTGCAGTTAGACTGGAGAGGTAAGCTGTAACAGTCTATTGCACTATTCAAATACCATCGCAAATATACAGCATATAATCACAAATACCAAAAATGGGTATTTAGCTTCATGGTAAAAAATAAGCTGGTGAGGTGAAACATCATAGTTTAACCACCCTATAATAAATATCTCAAATTACAAACAAGTAATAAATATTTATATATATATATATTCATAAACACACATATACATATTATATACCTACACATACACACATATGTATATATAATTTATTAATTACAATGATTTAAAATCTATTAAAAATAGAAGATATTCTTAGATGATTGGGCTTGACCCTACACTAGAGACCCAATGCTAAATTTACCCCAGTCCTATAGAACCTCCTAGAAAACTCTCAAATTATTATTAAAATACCCAGATTATTACCTTTACTGTATTTAGATGGCAATTATACTGGCAAGGAAATAAGAGAAAGAATTCTAGTCACAATAACCTCTAAAATTCTTTGGAATAAATCCAACAAAGGTAATGAAAGATTTCAACAATAAAAACTGTAACACTAGCACACTTAACTAATCTATCAAAGAAGACTACCTAAGATGGAAATGTCGTCCCCCATTCCCATACCTGAACTCAATCTTGGGAAAAGACAGTCATATTTACATTCAAACCAATGCCAGATAAATTTCCACAGCTTTTTCACAGGAATAGAAGAAATATTATTATAATTTATATGGAAACAAAAAAGGCTATGATAGCTAAGGCAATCCTGAGTTAAGCAAATATTGTTGCAGGCATTCCCTGCACTCCCTGATATCAAGCTGTAGTACAGAGGCATCAAAATAAACAACATGGCCCTGGCACAAAACAGACATGTCAATCACTGGAATAGATTAGAAGATCTACCTGCAAGTACATGCAATTATAGCTACCTGGGTTTTGACAGATGCCAAGCATATGTAGTAGAGAAGGACAGTATAATTTGGTTCTCTATAAACTGAAAATGAAATTACATCTTTATTGCTCACCAAGTACAGAAATCAATTCCAAGTTTAGCAAGATGGCTCAGTTGGTAAAAATATAGACCACTGAGCTTAATGAATCCATATATACAACCACCAAAACTAGATAAAATGGATGAAACTAAGAAGTGCATGCTGTCAGGAACCGGATATAGATCTCTCCTGAGAGACACAGCACGAACATGTCAAATATAGAGGCGAATGCCAGCAGCAAACCACTGAACTGAGAATGGGACCCCCATTGGAGGAATTAGAGAAAGGACTAAAAGAGCTGAAGGGGTTTGTGACACCATAAGAACAACAATGCCAGCCAATCAGAGATTCCAGAGACTAAACCACTATCCAAAGACTATGCATGGAGTGACCCTGGGTTCCAACTGCATAGGTAGGAGTGAATAGCCTTGTTGGGGCCCCAGTGGAAGGGGAAGCCCTTGGTTCTGCCAAGGTTGGACCCACAGTGTAGGGGATTGTTTGGGAGGATGGTAATGGGGGGGTTGGATGGGGAGGGGAACACTCATATATAAGGGGAGAGGGAAGGGTTAGGGGGTTGATGAACAGGAAACCAGGAAAGGGAATAGCATTTGAAATGTAAATAAGAAATACCTAATTTAATAAGAATGGAAGAAAAAAAATAAGGTACTAATATCCCCCAGTAAAATGTAATTATAAGAGTTGCCATGGTCGATTGGCAGGATTAACATAGTAAAAATGGCTATTTTACCAAAAGTGATCTACAGATTCAATGAAATCCCCATCAAAATACCAATCTAATTCTTCAGATAGTTAGACAGAACAATTTGCAAATTCATCTGGAATAACAAAAAACCTAGGATAGCTAAAACTATCCTCGACAATCAAAGGACTTCCAGGGGAATCACTATCCCTGAACTCAAGCAGTATTACAGAGCAATAGTGATTAAAAGTGCATGGTATTGGTACAGAGACAGACAGATAGACCAGTGGAATAGAACTGAAGACCCAGAAACGTACCCACACACCTATGGTCACTTGATTTTTGACAAAGGAACCAAAACCATCAAATGGAAAAAAGATAGCATTTTCAGCAAATGGTGCTGGTTCAACTGGAGGTCAACCTGTAGAAGAATGCAGATCGATCCATGCTTATCACCCTGTACAAAGCTTAAGTGCAAGTGGATCAAGGACCTCCACATCAAACCAGATATGTATATCATAATCAAATACATTAAAAAATAAAATAAAAAAAATAAAAAATAAAAAGTTTTCAGGAAAACAAAAGAATTTAGAAAAAACACTGAGTTATTTAAACCAGAATAAAATATAGAGATATGTCTTTCATATTGGCTATGGGAATGCTAATGCTTTAAAGGCTCAAATAACAAAGTCAAATATAAACAAATACTACATTCAACTAAAATAATTACACATCAAAGGGAAAAAGCAGAAAAATGAAGAGTAATGTTTATATTTTGAGAAAATATTTGGTAACTGATATATGAATAATTTTAACATCTAGATAGGTAAGGAAATAATAGAATTTTATTAGCAAGAAAAAATAATTTAAGTTTAAAGTTGGTAGAAAACTGTATGAACATTTTTCTACAGAATATGCACAAAAGAAAATGAGAATGTAGAAGTTATTAATCAGTGTCCATATCATCAGGAACAGTGTAGTCAACCAAAACCTCTTGCCAACACTGCAGTGAAATCCCAAAGGGGAAGGTGACTTGTGAAAATCTGAGGCTCTCTGGGACTCATTATCACCTGCCTCCTGTACTCCATGGTCTGGAAATTTTCTCACTCCCAGGAGCTGCCTCAAATTGCAGCAGTCAGAAAGAACATGCTCTCGTTCACTTTCCCGTACTTCTTTCTCCTCTTCAAACATGGTAATGGGAGTTGGAATTTAATCAGTGAAGCTATTACTGTGTAGCTCTTTTATAAGTGGAAAAGTGGAAACTGATTTTGACAAACCAAAGCAAAAGATAAATGACAAATATTGAGAGTAGTAGTAGGGAAAACAAAGGCCCTGTACAATGTTGGCATGGCTATTAAATGTTTTGCAAAAGCAAAAAGTAGAACCTTCATGTGATCTAACCGTGTGACCTAGCAATTCCTCTTATGGATACACACTTAAATGAAGTTAAATAGTAATTTATGAGGATATGCCATTCAGAAAATCAATTTTAGTTAGGATACTCAAGCTATAGAAGGAACTTAGGTGTCTGTCAGTAGTGGATGTACAAAGAAATTAGGACACACACACACACACACACACACACACACACACACACAAACACACTCACGTACCAGTGTGCTGAAGGGTGCTTTCTACCTGTAGCAATATGGATGGAATTTGAGTTCATTCTGTGTAGAAAAAAAATCCAAGTCCAGAATGAAAAAATTTCAGAATCTCAGTCATGTGAAATTTTTTAATGTTCAAACTCAGAGAGGGCATACTTTGGTTATCAGGTAGGAAGTGTGGACAATAGATACAGAGGTTAAAGAGGACAAAGGCTATAATTATATAAAATGAAAATTGGAAGAATGGATATAGAAAATGTGGTTCATTTGCACAATGGAATATTGTGTAACTCAGCTATTAAGAATGAGGACATCCTGAGTTTTGCAGGCAAATAGATTGAACTAGAGAATATCATCCTGAGTGAGGTGACTCATACCCAAAAGCACATGCATGGTATGTACTCACTATTATGTGGATATTTGCCAATAAAATGTAGAATATCCAAGATATAGTCCACAGAATTCAAAAAGGTCACAAGCTGAAGGGCCCAAGTGAGGATGCCTCAGTCCCACTTGGGAGGAAGAAGAAAACAACCGTAAAGGGAGGGATGGAGGAAGGGACTGGGGAGGGAAAGGGGACAGGGTGGGAGAAGAGGGGAAAATGATCTGGTCTTGACTTGGGGAAAAAGAACTAAAGCCCTGAGAGCCAGGAGAATGGGAACAGGTGATGTTGGGAGGTAGGAGGTTAGGAGAAACCTCCAGAATGGACCAGAGACCTGGGAGGTGAGAGCCCCTCATATGAAATGCTCTACAGTGGAGAGAGGGAACTTATTGAATTCACTTCCAGCAGAAAGACAAGGCATCAAGTGAGGGACGTGGTTTCCATTCCACAGTCAAAACTCTGACCTATAATTATTCCTGTCTGAAAGAACTGCAGAGATGGAAATGGAGAAAAGCCTGAGAAAAAGGAGGTTCAGGGATAGGCCCAAAAGGGGATCCAGCTCAAGGGAGGTGGGGGCAAGGGCTGACACCATTGCTGAGGCTGTGGATTGACCTATCATGACTGTTCTCTGAAAGACCCAACAAGCTGCCGAGTCAGATGCAGATCTGTGCACCCATCCAGTTAACAGACACTGCTGACCCCTGTGCTTGAATTAGAGGAAAGCTGGAGGAAGCTGAGGAGGAGGGTGACCCTGTAAGGGGACCAGCAGTCTCAATTAATTTGGACCCCTGAAATCTCTCAGACACTGGATCACCAAGCAGGCAGCATACACCAGCTGATATGAGGCCCCTAATACATATACAGCAGAGCACTCTCAGGTCTGAGTTCAGTCAGAGAAGATGCATCTAACCTTCAAGAGACTGGAGGCCCCAGAGAGTTTCAAAGTTTGGTGAGGTGAGTGTTATGGGAACATCCTTGTGGAGACGGGGGGTTGTGGGGAGAAGGAATGAGATGTGGAGCAACAGGGGGATGAATGCGGATGAGAATAAAATCTTGAGTATAAAAACAAAAGAATAAATAGATTTACAATAAAAGAATGCCTAATGACCTACTGAACAGCAAGAGATTATTAATAGCACTTATTCTATGCTATAAATTTGCTTGAAGAGCAGGTCATAATATCTCTCACATAAAAAGATGTGAGATGATAGATGTGCTGATTCTGTGGCTTGATATTTCATAGGCGAAGCAAAGGCACATGGCAGCAGAGTATTCATGAGAAGCAGTCTCCGAGGGCATGAAGGATGTCAGCGTATTCAAGGGCTAAAAAGATTTAATCTTAGAGTTTGGTGTGTCGCTACAATGACACATCCCACAGAACAGCGAATTTCTCTAAGAAAATATTTTCCTGCCTATCTGTCTTTTCAGAGCACCCTTAATCTCATTATTTCTGAGACTGTAGATGAGGGGGTTCAACATGGGGATCACCACCATGTAGAACACAGACACCACCTTGTTCTGGTCTGTGGAGAAGGTGGACTTGGGCATCACATAAATGAATGTAATGGTCCCATAGAACAGAGTGACTGCAGTGAGGTGGGAAGTGCAGGTAGAGAAGGCCTTCTGTCGACCCTCGTTGGAATGCATCTTAAGAATGGTAATAAGGATGTAGATGTAGGAGATGGCTATGACAATCACTGTCACTACAATAATGGATCCAGCTGTGAATGAAGGAACAGTTGCAGAGACACTGACATCAGAACAGGACAGTTCTATTAATGGAGCAAAATCACAGAAAAAGTGATTGACACCATTGGGTCCACAGAAGACTAATGAATAGAAACATATAGTGAAAGACCATGTGTTAAGAAAACCACCTATGTACGCAATTAGGAGCAATTGGACACAGACTTGTGTGGACATTTTGGTTGAATAAAGCAGTGGGTTGCAGATTGCCATGAAGCGATCATAAGCCATGGCAGCCAGAATGAAGCACTCACTTGATCCAAAGAAGACAACTGAACCTAGCTGGATGGCACAACCAATGTAGGATATTGTGTGTTTTTCTACCAGGAAGTTGACAAGCATATTGGGTGTGACAGAAGATGAGTAGCCTATGTCAGCAAAAGCCAAGTGACTGAGAAAGAAGTACATGGGGTGATGGAGTTGGGAGGAGACTCTGATGAGAAGGATGGTGCTGAGGTTCCCAGACACAGTCACCAGGTAGATGCTCAGGATGACGATAAAGAGGATGACTCTAAGAACTGGGTCACGTGTTAATCCAAATAAAATGAACTCTGTCACTGCAGTGTGGTTCCCATCCTCCAGGAAAGCCATAGGACAGTGTAGCTGCTGCCAGATCAAGGCTGTGATAATGATATTCCAGAAAGGAATTCATAAATATATCATTCTCATTAGTTCATAGGTGGAAATTATTATAAACAAATGCATTATTAAAAGTTGAACTTAAATTTTGTTTTATTGTATACTAAGGATTGTGTTCCAGTGTTTACAGATTTAAGTGCAATGAATAGCTATATTTTAATATTTCTAGGTGGAACAACAGAAAAACATGTTTGAAGCATGTTTGTTTTTTATTGCTTTTGTAAACATTCTTTTAATGTGATAATTAAATAATGAAATGTTTGAGAATATGCAAATATTTTGGTCTATCAAACAAACAAACAAACACAAAAGGATGAAAGACAAAAATCCCAAAATATATATGTTTATGATGGGAAACTGGAGCCTGAGTAGCAGCTCACATTTATGTCCTGCTTTCTAGATGATGGACACAAAATGACCATTTTATGCCTAATTCTATTCAAACATCCATGAAATTGTTAAGTTTATTATTCCCAATTTATTGATGAGGAAAGTAAGATGTCTAGTAAGTTATCTAAAGTTGTCTATATGTTAATGAAATCAGAATGTGAATCTCCAGGTTGAATTTAGTTTATTCCTTTTGTAAAGTTTCTCACGTAAAATTACTTAGTAGTTACAATGGAGTTGAATATCTTGTAAATAGAAAGAAAATCGGTTAGATTTCAGTTCTATTGGCCAATGCATAAAAAGGTTTCTAGTTATTTACATAGTTTACAATGTCTGTCCATTAAATGTCCACAAGACATTTAAAAACAGCACTGTTATTGACAAGATAAGAAAGAAATAGAAAGAAATTTGAAATGTAATCGGTGCATAAAATTATTGTTGTAAATAATACCAATAAAATTATTATTCATCCATTTGAAATGTCAATCTATGTATGAAAAATATGACATGAATATTCAGAACTAAATTGTGAACTTGTATATTTGTCTGTATTCAATAGTATTTTCACATAATATTATTTAACTGCCGCATATTGGAAGAAAAGAATTTGAGTTTCGGCTCAGTGTACTAGTGAATATATTTGGATACTAGACAGTTAAAATGTGAACTTAGGTTTACATAGCTAGGGGCCAAGTTGACTCCGAAGACTCTTGCCTTCATATCCTACTCATTATCCAAAGTGTCTAGTTGTCTGCAATGCTGGAGGAGATTGAATAATATACAAAGTAGGTTTTTCTAGAAGATATTTTGATATAGTACTGTCAATTTATTTCAATGACAGTAATTTTAACACTATATTTGAGTGCTAAGTTTAGATGCTGTTAAACCTATGTAGAATTCTGATATTATAGTTATATAAATGAGGAATATTGATAAACTGAATTATGCCTATCTAGCCACACTAATTTAATTTAATTCCACTTAATTTAAAGAAAACTTTAAGTCAGTGAAAGATGCTAAGTGAATACAGAATTGTGTTTACACATTCTAAGTGATAGCTTGTGAACACAATTTTGAAGAACACATATACATATTTTCTATAGTAAAGGGAAACCAATTAATTCACAAATTCCTAAATCTCACCTCTTGAAATCAGAATCGGCCCAGACTGCAGACAGAAAGCCAAAGATATGATCATACAACCCTAAACTTTCTTTTATTGTTGTTTTTGTTAGAAGATCTCCCCGATGAGTCTAGAGAATCAAAAGTGACTTGGAACACACCAGGGATCATTATAAGAATCTCTAATGACTATTGTTTATTTCATGCAACTGTAACACACATACAAGTAATCTTCAAGGACTACATCAATCCTCATTTTGTGTGTGTGTAAACACAAATATACTCTCATTTGTTAGTTATAAGAAATATAACAAATTATCTGAAAGATAAAAAGTTTGATGTTTATATCAGTATTTCAGATTAATGGGTACTCAGCTGCATATATAAAAGTGTAACAATGTTCTTTCACTTGGCATATGTAATTTTTAAAAAAATAATTATTTTATTAATTTTGAGACTTTTATATAATATATTGATCTTATTTACTCCAAATGCTCCCATACCCACACCCCTTCCTACCCACACAATTTTGTTATCACTATTATAAACTCATCTAGCCAATTTTATACTGACCATAGACTTCTGGGTCTGTATAGTTGACTTACAAGGATCACATCCTTCAAGAAAATTGGCTCTCCTCTCAACAGCTATCGATTTTTAATAGACTTCATTCAGGAAAGTATAGGGCTCCACATCCACCTCCACTGTTCATGTTGGGATTTTGACTGGCTTGAGTTAGGGAAGATCATATGTATACTGTCACAATAACTGAGGGCTTATATATAACACAGGATATGAACTACTACTGTCTAGTACTATTTATTGCTGTGTTTACTAAGGAAGTAAACACCTTAGGTATGACCTGAAATTCCCACCTGCTTCTGTCCTTCCCATTCTCTTGTTTAGGCTCAGATGCTTAAAATTAATCATGTCTGTAGTCACTGGCCATTGCTTAAGAAGCTGACTGCTTCTTATGGCCTTGTCAGGAATTAGCCCCTTTGATTTTAGTACCTACATCCCTTTTAACAGTATACACTTTGCTCAATTTCTCCATTGTAATAGCTGTCTTAATTGTTCTTATGTACAAGATGCCCTTTTTCATGATAGGCAGAGTTAGTTAATAATGTACTTTAAATTTACTCATTTTTTATCCATCAACTAATTCCATGTAGTTGAATGTCTCCTGTAAGAAACACAACCAATGGTCCAGCAACCTATCATTGCAAGTTTTGGTGCTATCTACAATTGTTTATATATCTTATTTTATCTCTGATATAAAATTGTCTCCTAAAAATTGATCCATTTCTTTTTGATTTTCCAGTTAAATGAAATGTAAGTTTTCAATATTCTTCCTGTTGATTTTCTGAATTTCATTGGTATTTTTTGTAATGTTTCTATTTCTATTTCTAATTTTATTAGTTGGGTTTTCTCAGCCTCTTTTGTTTATGTGGAATAAAATCTGTTTGTTTTGTTTATCCCTTTGAAGAACAAATTCTTTGTTTCATAGTTAATTTTATTTCCTTTTAATTTCCATTTTATTAATTCCATCCTTGATCTTACTTTTTATGTTTCTTTTATTCTTTTTTTTTCCTTTTTTTTTTTCAGAGCTGGGGACTGAACCCAGGGCCTTGTGCTTGCTAGGCAAGTGATTTACCACTGAGCTAAATCCCCAACCCCCTTTTATTCATTTTTAAATTTAAAATCATTATTTTTTAAACTTGTATTGATTCTAGGTGAATTATGTATCATTTACCCCAATCTCATTCATTTATCCATCCCTCTATATCTACCCTCTGCTCTTGCAACTTTCTTTCCAATTAAAAGTAAAAACAAAAATAAATACATAAAAATTAAAAAATAAAAAGAACAATCCATCTTCTTATGTAAGCTGCAAAGTTTCATGGTATGTTATATAGAACATCCATTTGCCCACATAACTTTACTTGCAAATATTCATCACAATGAGTCATTAGTCTTGTTTGAGGCCTTTAGCTTTGGCCACATTATCAGTATCCTTCCCAGACTCCTCTCACACACCCCATTGTTGCCCTGTGACATGTAAGTCCTGCAGCTTTGGTTCTGCAGGACCAGCATCTTCACATGCTCCAGCAGTTTTTAGATGGTGTGAGGTGTTGGGGTGGGCCAATTGAAAGCCCTGGACTTTGGCCTGAGTAGTGGCTGAGTTGTAGATTCTGTTATGTCTCCTACCCCAGCACCACAAGAGCTAGTTCTCCCGCTTTTCCTAGGTAAAGGGCTGGTCAAGCTCTATTACTTGCTTTAGCTGGCAAGGGGTCATACTGTTCTTTGATTTCTCCACCATCAGGCAAATTATCCTCCACTACCCAGGCAAGGGGTGTGGCCATTTCCCATGTGCTTCAGCCAGTGAGGGGTAGGACCATCTCTGTGCAGCCCTCAGCCTTCAAGATGGCCCCAGGAGGCAGTCCAAATCAGGGATGTCTGCACGACAGTGGTAACATGGGCCATGGACACTGACACAGACCAGTGCTAATTCAGGGTCACATACTCAAACATGCCCCACAGCAGCACAGGCTGGAATCTCACTATGGCTGCAGTGGAAGCACAGGCACCTCACATCAGCTATCCTTCGCCACCTCACATTTCCAGTTCCTTTTCATAGGATACAAACCACTCCCATTCTCTTGCTCTCTCAAGTCTCTGCTACATACTTGCTCATAATAGTGGAGCCCACCCATCCACCAACACTTGGTGGCTTGCATGTTTCTGGGTGTCTTCAACTCCACGCTTTCTTTCTTGATCTTAATTATATCTTCCCATCTACTGATTTTGGTTCGGCATGTTCTTTTTTCAAGGCTTTAACATTTACCATCAATTTATTCATTTAAGATATCTTTACCATGTTTTCTTTTTCTGTACAGTAGAAAATGAAGAACCATTTCCAAATTCTTTTATGGAGTCAACATTATCCTGCTACCCAAACAACCAACAATAAGAGAAAATTACAGGACAGTATCTCTGATGAACACAGTCACAATATTTAAGAACAACCATTTGCAAAACAAATTCGAGAATATATTAAAAATGCTGTTCATCATGATCAAGTCAACTTCATCTTTGAGATGCAGGCTTATGTGAATCAATGAATAGACTAAAGGACAGAAACCATATGATTGCCTAGATGTATCTACATGCAGAATAAGCCTTTGATAAACTCTAACACCCACTGATGATAAAAGTCCCAGAGGACTGACCTAGGCTCTCTGTAACAGTTGTGTTGCTTAGTCTTCACTGTTAACAGTGGGAGCAGGAGCCTACTTTGACTCTGATGCCTACCTTTGGGTCCCTTTTCTTCTATTGGACAGCATTATCATTTGGAATACTTGATAAAGATTAAGGCCAAGGTATTAGTAAATGTGAATGGGGACATTCAAACATCATGTAAATATAAGAAGTTAACCAAAATCAGTGCTCAGAAAGAAAAAAATAAATATCAGGGTAAAAATTAAAAAAAATGAAAATGAAAATAATACAAAGAATGATTGAATAAAACAGCTCTTCTTTAAAATTAATAAACAACATGGACAAACCCCTTTCGAACTGGCCAAAAGTAATAATGAAATTAGAGGTAAAAAGAGATACATAACAGCAGACACCAAGAATATCCAGATAGCAATTAAGAACTAATTTGAAAATTTATATTATAATAGAACAAAAACTCTAGATTAAAGTGGATAAAGGGGATATAAAAGTAACTCAGAAATATATCTATGAAGTACAACAAAACTGGCCTTCTGCTGGGGCAGATCACCAGCTCGTCTGCTTCCCTGACAGTCTGAAGGCATCCCAGGGGTTTGATGCATCCAGGGCAACTGGGTAACAGGCCCCACAGCCCAGAGGCCTCCCTGCAGAACAGCTAAACACAAGATAATAGTTTGACTGCTCATCTGAAGACCCAACAGTCTGAAGTCCTCCCAGGAGATCTCCTACAGCTGGGCAACAGATCAGCAGCTTCTCTGCCCCTCTGAAGACCCCATAGCCTGAAGGCTCTAGAAGTCATCCCAGAGGAGCCACTTTCAACAGTCTGAAGGTCCCACAAAAGGTCTGTTATATCCAGGGCCACAAGCCTGTCATGAGACCTGAAACAACTCAGGGACAAAAGAGGCAGGCCCCAGACAGAGACACCCAGATGAACATACATTAGGGATAAACAGATGGTGAGAGGCAAGCACAAGACCATAAGCAATAGAAGCCAATATACTTTGAAAACATCAGAACCCAGTTCTCCCACCATAGAAAGCCCTGTATACACCAACACACCTGAAAATCAGAAAGCTGATATAAAATTCTGTCTCATAAAGTTAATAGAGTCCTTTAAGGAGGATATAAATGACTCACTTAAGAAATACAGGAAAACAAAGGTAAACAGGTAGAAGCCCTTAAAGAAGAAACAAATAAATCCCTTAAAGAAATACAGAAAAGCACAATCAAACAGGTGAAGGAATTTAATAAGGCAGTCCAATACTTAAAAATGGAAGTGCACATTGTAGATGTAAACATCACCAACAGAATACAAGAGATAGAAGAGAGAATCTCAGGGGTAAAAGATACCTTAGAAGATATTAACACAACTGTCAAAGAATATTCAAAACATAAAATCTTCTAACCTATAATATCCAGGAAATCCAAAATACAAGGAAATGACCAAATCTATGAATAATTAGAATAGAGGAGAACAAAGATTCCCAGCTCAAAGGACCTGAAAACATCTTCAACAAAATCATAGAAGAAAACTTCCTCAAGATAAAGAAAGAGATGGTCATAAATGTACAAGAAGCCTATAGAACACCAAATGAATGGGACCAGAAAAGAAAATCCTCTCATTACATAATAATAAAAACACTAAATGCACAGAACAAAAAAAGACTATTAAAAGCAGTAAAGGAAAAGGGCCAAGTTATGTATTAAGGCACACCTACCAGAATTACACCAGATTTTTCAACAGAGACATTAAAAGCAAGAAGAGCCTGGGCAGATGACATGCAGACTCTAAGAGAACACAAAAGCCAGCTCAGACTACCATATCCAGCAAAAGTCTCAATCAACATAGAAGGGGAAATCAAAGTATTCTAGGACAAAACCAAATTCAAACAGTTTCTATTTACCAATCCAGCCCTACAGAGGATTCAAGAAGCAAAACTGCAACACAAGGAAAAAATACGCTATACACCAAAGAAAATACAAGATGTTAATCATTCCACAACAAAGCCAAAAGTAGAGAATCACATACACATAATGCCACCTATAAAAACAAACATATCAGGAACTAACAATCATCTCTCTTTAATATCTCTCAATAGTATGAACTCAACTCCCCTATGAAAAGACATGACTGGATATGCAAACAAGATCCAGCATTTTGCTGCATACAAGAAACACACTTCAATAACAAAGACAGACACAACTTCAGAGTAAAATGCTGAAAAAAATTCTTCCAAGCAAATTGTCCCAAGAAACAAGCTGCAGTTGCCATCTTAATATACAATAAAGTAGACTTTCAACTAAAACTTATCAAGCAAGACAAGGAAGAACACCCTATATTCATCAAAGGAAAAGTCCATAAAGAGCAACTCTTAATTCTGAACATATATGTCCCAAATGCAAGGGCACCCACATTCATACAAGAAACTTTACTAAAGCTCAAAACACACATGGAACACCACACAATAATATTGGGAGACTTCAACACCCAACTCTCACTAATGCACTGGTCATCAAAACAGAAACTAAACAGAGGCACAGTGAAAATAATAGAGATTATGAATCAAATGGATTTAACAGATATCTATAGAACATTTCACTCTAAAACAAAAGAATACACCTTGTTCTCAGCATCTCATGGTTCCTTCTCTAAAAATGATCATATAATCAGTCACAAAAAGGCCACAAGTGATATCAGAAGAATGAAATAATCCCATGCATACTATCAGATCACCATGGCATTAAAGCTGGCCTGCAATAACAACAAAACCTCAGAAAACCCACATAGCCATGGAACTGAACTACTCTTTACTCAATGATAACTTGGTCAGGTAAGAAATAAAGAAAGAAATTCAAGAATTCCTGAAATCCAATGAAAATTATGACACAGCATATAAAAACTTATGGGGCATAATAAAAGCAGTGCTAAGAGGAAAATTCATAGGAGTAAGGGCCCTGGTAAAGAAATTGGAGATACCCTACACTAGCAACTTAACAGCATACCTGAGAGCTCTAGAACAAAAAGAAGCAAACAATCCAAGAGGAGTAGATGACAGGAAATAGTCAAACTCAGGGACAAAATCAACGAAATAGAAGCAAAAAGAACTGTACAAAGAATCAACAAAATTAAAAGGTGGTTCTTTTAGAGAATCAACAAGATAAATAAATCCCTGGCTAATCAAACTAAAGAGCCCAAAGGTAGTATCCAAATTAACAAAATCAGAAATGAAAGTGAGACATAACAACAGAAACCGAGGAAATTCAGAAAATCATCAGTTCTCAATACAAAAACTTATACTAAACAAACAAACAAACAAACAAAAACCTGGAAAAGCTAGATGAAAAGGATGATTTCCTAAGCAGATACCACATACCAAAGTTAAATCGAGAACAGGTAAACTATCTAAACAGACCCATACCTCTCAACCAAAAAAAAAAAAAAAAAAAAAAAGCCCAGGGCAAGATGACTTTAGTGAAGAATTCTACTAGACCTTCAAAGAAGACCTAATACCAATATTCCTAATACTATTCCATATAGTAGAAGCAGAAGGTATACTACCTAATTTATTATATGAAGCCACAATTGCTCTAATACCTAAACCACCAAGGGCTCCCCCCAAAAGAACTTCAGACTAATTTTGCTTATTAAGATCGAATCAAAAATAATCAGTAAAATTCTTGCAAACCAAATCCAAAACACATACAAATCATTTCACCATGATCAGGTAGGCTTCAACCCAGGGATTCAAGGTTGGTTCAATATAAAAAAATCCATTAACATAATCCACTATATAAACAAATTGAAAGAAAAAAGTCACATGATTGTCTCCTTAGTTGTTATAAAAGCATTTGACAAAATACAACACCACTTCATGTTAAAAGTATTGGAGAGATCAGGAATTCTAGACCCACACTTAGACATAATAAAAGCAATTTATACCAAAACAATGCACAATATTAAATTAAATGGAGAGATACATGAAGCAATCTCACTAGAATGAGGGACAGGAAAAGGATGCCCACTCTCCCCATACCTATTCAATATAGTACTTGAAGTTCTATCTAGAGTAATAAGACAACAAAAGGAGATCAAGGGATACAAATTGGCAAAGAAGTTAAGTATCACTATTTATATAGATCATATGATAGTATACATAAGCAGCCCCCAGAAGTTTACCAGAGAAGTTCTACAGCTGATAAACTTCAGCAATGTGGCTGGATGTAAAATTTACTTAAATAAATCAGTAGCCTTCCTTTATACAAATGATAAATGGGCTAAGAAAGAAATTAGGAAAAGAACACTGTTCTCAATTGTCACAATTAGTATAAAATATCTTGGTGTAATGCTTATCAAGCAGGTGAAATATCTGTATGACAAGAAATAATTCAAGTCCATGAAAAAAGGAATTGACGACCTCAAAAGATGGAAACATCTCCCATACTCATGGATTGGTAGGATTAACATAGGAAAAATGGCCATCATACCAAAAGTAATCTACAGATGCAACACAATCCCCATCAACATTCCATACAGTTGTTCACAGACATGGAAACATCATTTCTTAATTTCATATAGAAACAAACAGACAAACAAACAAAAAACCCAGGATAGCTAAAACAAATCTTAACAATAAAAGAACTTCTGGGGGGAATAATAATCCCTGACCTCAAGCTGTACTGCAGAGCAATTAGTAGTATAAGCTGTATGGTATTAGTACAGAGACAGGCAGGTTGATCAATAAATAGAATTGAAGACCCAGAAAAAAGCCCCCACATTTATGTAGACTTGATCTTTGACAAAGAAGCCAAAAATATATAATGGAAAAAAGAAAGCATCTTCAAAAATGCTGCTGGATTAACTGGCAGTCCATAAATATAGAAAGTGAAAATAGATCCATATTTGTCACCTTGAACAAAGCTCAAGTCCACATGGATCAAAGACCTCAACATAAAACCAGACACACCGAATCTAATAGAAGAGAAAGTGGGAAAGAGCCTTGAATTCATTGGCACAGGGGGTTTCCTAACCAGAACTCCAATCGCTTAGGCTCTAAGACCAAGAATTGATAAATGGGACCTCCTGAAACTGAAAAGCTTCTGGAAGCTAAAGGACATAGCCAATAGAACAAATTGGCAACCAACCAATAGGGAAAATCTAACCTCACATCCAATAGAGGGCTAATATCCCAAATATATATATATATATATATATATATATATATATATATATATATATATACTCAAGAAGCTAATCACCAAGATAACAAACATCCAATCAAAATTGTGGTATAGAACTAAACAGAGAATTCACAAGAGAGGAACCTTGAATAGCTGAGAAGAACTTAAAGAAATGTTCAAAGTCCATAGAAATCAGGGAAATGCTAATCAAAATGATACTGATATTTTACTTTACACCAATTAGAATGGCTAAGATAAAAACCTCAGGTGACAGCACATGTTGGTGAGGATGCAGAGAAAGAGAAACCCTCCTCCATTGCTGGTCAGATTTCATACTGGTACATTTACTCTGGAAATCAATCTGGAGGTTCCTCAGATAATTAGAAATTGATCTGCCTGAAGACCCAAATATATCACTCGTGTGCGTACCCATAAGATGTCCTACCATGCCACAAAGGCATCTGTTCTCCTGTTCATAGCAGCCTTATTTGTGATAACCAGAAGCTGGAAACAACCCAGATGTCCCACAACAGAAGAATGGGTGCAGAAAATGTGGTTCATTTACACAATGGAATCCTACTATGCTATTAAGTATGAGGAAATCATGAGATTTGCAGGCAAATGGATGGAACTAGAAAATATCATCCGAGTGGGGTAACTCAGATGAAAAAAGACATGCATGGCATGTACTCACTAATAAGTGTATATTAGCTCTGTACCCAAATCCCGTGGGGGAGAGAGCTGGACTCTCAGAAGTGTGGACAACCCTAAGAGCTCAGGGGAAACTGCCAATTCTGCTCACATTCTTGGCTCAAGAGGAACCTGCCTAGTGTCTTCTGGATACAGGAACATAGAAGCAGTCAGTGACAGAACCCTTCTGGTTTCTGTCTGTGTGAGGAGCTGAAAGCCAGTCACCCCGAGTGCTGACACACTTGAGAGCAGAGGTAAGACTAACACTTCTGCTGCAAGTGACTTGCCTGGAAGCTTCGGGTCACGCAAACCCAGGAGCAGCTCTCTGTTCCCAGATCTGGCTGAAAGAAAACAGAATTCTGAAGAATACAGAAGTGCTGACACACAGGCTTACAGGAGGGTCAAGCCACTGTCAGACAGCAAGACAAGCTAATACTAGAGACAACCAAATGGCAAGAGGCAAATGCAGGAACCTAAGCAACAGAAACCAACACCACTTGTCATCATCAGAGCCCAGGTCTCAGCCAAAGCAAATACTGCACATCCAAACACTCTGGAAAAACAGGATTTGTATTTAAAAATCACATCTCATGATGATGATGGAGGATTTTTTTTTTAAATCGGAAAGGTGTTTATTTACACAGAATGTCAACAACTAACATTAAAGATGAGTAACTGAGTACATACTCTCCTTTTCAGTAATCCTCGACCTCCACTAAAATCCCATTGCAGTGTTGTACTTCTCTTGGCAATACTGGCAACAAAAAGTACATCACAATCCTGGTTCACAGACTGGACTTGGCTTCAGAGGTGGCATTAGAAAATAACATGGCACCATGTTCCTCTGAGCATACAATTTCCTCAAGCTCAAAAACATTTGCAACTCTAGCCTACTTTTATTTTGTAGATGGTGACCAGTCTCAGGGCTTGTGGACCTAGAAATGTTTTGCTGCTTCACTTCCGAGTTTAGGAATTGATTTTTTAAATAATGCATTCACAATGATACAGATTTTTAAAGATGCATCTCTATATTCGGGTGCATTCTTTTTTCTCCATCTTTATTAAATTGGATATTTCTTATTTATATTTCAAATGTTATTCCCTTTCTTGGTTTCCAGGACAACATCCCCCTAACTCCACCCCTCCCTTTCTATGTGGGTGTTCCCCTCCCCATCCTTCCCCCATTACCACCCTCTCTCGAACAATCCCGAACTGGGGGTCGAGCCTTGGCAGGGCCAAGGGCTTCTCCTTCCACTGGTGCCCCTACTAGACTACTCATTGCTAACTATGAATTTCAGGCTCAGGGTAAATCCATGTACAGTCTTTGGGCAGTGGCTTAGTCCCTGGAAGCTCTGGTTGGTTGGCATTGTTGTTCATATGGTGTCTTAAGCCCCTTCAAGCTCTTCCAGTTCTTTCTCTGATTCCTTCAACGGGGGTCCCATTCTCAGTTCACTGGTTTGCTGCTGGCACTCACCTTTGTATTTGCTGTATTCTGGCTGTGTCTCTCAGGAGCGATCTACATCTGGCTCCTGTCGCCCTGTACTTCTTTGCTTCATCCATCATATCTAGTTTGGTGGCTGTATATGTATGGGCCACATGTGGGGCAGGCTCTGAATGGGTGTTCCTTCTGCCTCTGTTCTAAACTATGCCTCCCTATTCCCTGCCAAGGGTATTCTTGTTCCCCTTTTAAAGAAGAGGGGAAGCATTTGTATTTTGGTCATCCTTCTTGAGTTTCATTTGTTCTGTCCATCTAGGGTAATTCAAGCATTTGGGCTAATATCCACTTATCAATGAGTGCATACCATGTGTGTTTTTCTGTGATGGGTTACCTCACTCAGGATATTTTCCAGTTCCATCTATTTGCCTATGAATTTGATAAAGTCATTGTTTTTGTTAGCTGAGCAATATTCCACTGTGTAGATGTGCCACATTTTCTGTATCCATTCCTCTGTTGAAGGACATCTGGGTTCTTTCCAGCTTCTGGCTATTATAAATAAGGCTGCTATGAACATAGTGGAGAATGCGTCTTTGTTACATGTTGGGGCATCTTTTGGGTATATGCCCAAGAGAGGTATAGCTGGGTCCTCATGCAGTTCAATGTCCAATTTTCTGAGGAACCTCCAGATTGATTTCCAGAATGGTTGAACCAGTCTACAATCCCACCAACAATGGAGGAGTGTTCCTCTTTCTCCACATCCTCGCCAGCATTTGCTGTCACCTGAGTTGTTGATCTCAGACATTCTTACTGGTGTGAGGTGAAATCTCAGGGTTGTTTTGATTTGCATTTCCCTTATGACTAAAGATGTTGAACATTTCTTTAAGTGTTTCTCAGCTATTTGGCATTCCTCAGCTGTGAATTCTTTGTTTAGCTCTGAACCCCATTTTTAACAGGGTTATTTGTCTCCCTGCAGTCTAACTTCTTGAGTTCTTTGTACATTTTGGATATAAGCCCTCTATCATTTGTAGGATTGGTAAAGATCTTTTCCCAATCTGTTGGTTGCTGTTTTGTCCTAACAACAGTGTCTTTTGCCTTACAGAAGCTCTGCAGTTTTATGAGATCCCATTTGTCGATTCTTGATCTTAGAGCATAAGCCATTGGTGTTTTGTTCAGGAAATTTTTTCCAGTGCCCATGTGTTTGAGATGCTTCCCCATTTTTTTCTTCTATTAGTTTGAGTGTATCTGGTTTGATGTGGAGGTCCTTGATCCACTTAGACTTAAGCTTTGTACAGGGTGATAAGCATGGATCGATCTGCATTCTTCTACATGCTGACCTCCAGTTGAACCAGCACCATTTGCTGAAAATGCTATCTTTTTTCCATTGGATGGTTTTGGCTCCTTTGTCAAAAATCAAGTGCCCATAGGTGTGTGGGTTCATTTCTGGATCTTCAATTCTATTCCACTGGTCTATCTGTCTGTCTCTGTACCAATACCATGCAGTTTTTTTTTTTTATCACTGTTGCTCTGCTATACTGCTTGAGTTCAGGGATAGTGATTCCCCTGGAAGTCCTTTTATTGTTGAGGATAGTTTTAGCTATCCTGGGTTTTTTGTTATTCCAGATGAATTTGGAAATTGTTCTGTCTAACTCTTCGAAGACTTGGATTGGTATTTTGATGGGGATTGCATTGAATCTGTAGATCGCTTTTGGTAAAATGGCCAGTTTTACTATATTAATCCTGCCAATCCATGAGCATGGGAGATCTTTCCATCTTCTGAGGTCTTCTTCAATTTATTTCCTCAGAGGCTTGAAGTTCTTAACATACCGTTCTTTCACTTGCTTGGTTAAAGTCACACCAAGGTCTTTTATCATATTTGGAACTATTATGAAGGGTGCCATTTCCTTAATTTCTTTCTCAGCTTGTTTCTCTTTTGTGTAGAGGAAGGCTACTGATTTATTTGAGTTAATTTCATACCCAGCCACATTGCTGAAGTTCTTTATCAGCTTTAGTAGTTCTCTGGTGGAACTTTTGGGATCACTTAAATATACTATCATATCATCTGCAAATAGTGATATTTTGACTTCTTCTTTTCCAATCTGTATCCCCTTGATCTCCTTTTGTTGTCCGATTGCTCTGGGTAGAACTTCAAGAACTATATTGAATAAGTAGGGAGAGAGTGGGCAGCCTTGTCTAGTCCCTGCTTTTAGTGGGAATGCTTCAAGTTTCTCTCCATTTAGTTTAATGTTAGCAACTGGTTTGCTGTACATGGCTTTTACTATGTTTAGGTATGGACCTTGAATTCCTATTCTTTCCAGGACTTTTATCATGAAGGGGTGTTGAGTTTTGTCAAATGCTTTCTCAGCATCTAATGAAATGATCATGTGGTTTTGTTCTTTCAGTTTGTTTATATAATGGATCACGTTGATGGTTTTCCGTATATTAAAACATCCTTGCATGCCTGGGATGAAGCCTACTTGATCATGGTGGATGATTGTTTTGATGTGCTCTTGGATTCGGTTTGCCAGAATTTTATTGAGTATTTTTGCGTCGATATTCATAAGGGAAATTGGTCTGAAGTTCTCTTTCTTTGTTGGGTCTTTGTGTGGTTTAGGTATAAGAGTAATTGTGGCTTCATAGAAGGAATTCGGTAGTGCTCCATCTGTTTCAATTTTGTGGAATAGTTTGGATAATATTGGTATGAGGTCTTCTATGAAGGTCTGATAGAATTCTGCACTGAACCCGTCTGGACCTGGGCTCTTTTTGGTTGGGAGACCGTTAATGACTGCTTCTATTTCCTTAGGAGTTATGGGGTTGTTTAACTGGTTTATCTGTTCCTGATTTAACTTTTGTACCTGGTATCTGTCTAGGAAATTGTCCATTTCCTGCAGATTTTCAAGTTTTGTTGAATATAGGCTTTTGTAGTAGGATCTGATGATTTTTTGAATTTCCTCTGATTCTGTAGTTTTGTCTTCCTTTTCATTTCTGATTTTGTTAATTTGGATACACTCTCTGTGTCCTCTCGTTAGTCTGGCTAATGGTTTATCTATCTTGTTGATTTTCTCAAAGAACCAACTTTTGGTTCTGTTGATTCTTTGTATGCTCCTTTTTATTTCTATGTGGTTGATTTCAGCTCTGAGTTTGATTATTTCCTGCCTTCTACTCCTCCTGGGTGTATTTGCTTCTTTTTGTTCTAGAGCATTTAGTTGTGTTGTCAAGCTGCTGACATATGTTCTCTCCTGTTTCTTTCTGCAGGCACTCATAACTATGAGTTTTCCTCTTAGCACAGCTTTCTTTGTGTCCCATAAGTTTGGGAATGTTGTACCTTCATTTTCATTAAATTCTAAGAAATCTTTAATTTCTTTTTTTATTTCTTCCTTGACCAAGTTATCATTGAGTAGAGCATTGTTCAATTTTCACGTATATGTGGGCATTCTTCCCTTATTGTTATTGAAGACCAGCTTAGGCCGTGGTGATCTGATAGCACGCATGGGATTATTTCTATCTTTCTGTACCTGTCGAGGCCCGTTTTTTGACCAATTATATGGTCAATTTTGTAGAAAGTACCATGAGGACCTGAGAAGAAGGTATATCCTTTTGCTTTAGGATAGAATGTTCTATAAATACCTGTTAAGTCCATTTGGCTCATGACTTCTCTTAGTCTGTCTATGTCTCTGTTTAATTTCTGTTTCCATGATCTGTCCATTGATGAGAGTGGGGTGTTGAAATCTCCTACTATTATTGTGTGAGGTGCAATGTGTGTTTTGATATTTACTTGTCCTTTGATTTGGGAGTCTTCACTCTCTTCTATACCTATTATCCTTAGGTTTGATCTTTGATCTTCTCATTGTGTCCTGGGTTTCCTTTATGTTTTGGGCCAGTAGCTTTTTTCATTTTACATTACCTTTGACCGTTGTGTCGATAATTTCTATGGAATCTTCTGCTCCTGATGTTCTCTCTTCTTTCTCTTGTATTCTGTTGGTGATGCTTGTATGTATGGCTCCTTTCCTCTCCCTCTGGTTTTCTATATCCAGGGTTGTCTCCCTTTGTGCTTTCTTTATTTTTTCTATTTCAATTTTCAATTCCTTCACCGGTTTGACCGTGTTTTCTGTAATTCTTTCACGAATTTTTGCGTTTCTTCTCTAAGGGCTTCTACTTGTTTACTTGTGTTTTCCTGCATTTCTCTAAGTGAGTTCTTTATGTCTTTCTTAAAGTCCCCATCATCATGATCAAATGTGATTTTAAATCTAGATCTTCTTTTCTGGTGTGTTTGGATATTCACTGTTTGCTTTTGTGGAGAATTGGGCTCTGATGATGCCATGTAGTCTTGGTTTCTGTTATTTGGCTTCCTGTGCTTGCCTCTTTCCATCAGGTTGTCTCTGGCGTTACCTTGTTTGCTATTTCTGACAGTTGCCTGACCGTCCTATAGACCTGTGTGTCAGGAGTGCTGTAGACCAGTTTTCCTGTTTTCTTTCAGCCAGTTACGGGAACAGAGTGTTCTGCTCTCAGATGTGTAGTCATTCCTCTCCACTGCCTTTCAGCTGTTTCTGTGTGCAAGAACCAGGCCTGCCCCTACTTCTCCTATGACCCTATGCCCAAGGGGCCCAGAAGGTGCTAGACTTTTTCCTCTGGAGTCAGAAATGCGGGCAGAGAGTATTCTCTGGTTTCCCAAGTATCCCTGCCCCTCTGAACGTCTAGCTCTGGGTCCCATGGGATTTGGGTGCAGGGAGTTGTTTGACTCGGTTTGTTCAGATCTGGGCATAGTCTGGACTGCAGGGCTCCTGCAGCTTGAGTACACCTATCTTCCTGTTCCCAGAGCCCCTATACAGTTTCTTCTTTGGCCAGGGATGTGGCCAAAGGTGGGTAGAAGTGGCGGTCTCTCCTGCCCTGCAGTCTCAGGATTTCCCACACATCTGGGCGATCAGCTCTCTCTCCCATGGGGTTTGGGAGCAGGGAGCTGTGGGTTGGGATCAGCAAGGTTCAGGCACCAACTAGAAACCGGAAGTGTCCGGTCCCAGAAGAATTTTGCTTTTGTGTGTCCCGAGTCCACCAGGCAGGTCACTTGGAGCAGAAAAGTTGGTCTTAACTCTGGTCTCAGGCATGAAGTTGCTCCTTGGGGTAGGTTTCAGTTCTCTGTGAGGGCAGCAACCAGAAGGGCCTGCCCCGCTTTCTCCCAGGTCCCTGTGTACAGGGGGCCCAGATGGCACTAGGCGCTTTCCTCTAGAGTCAGAAATGTGGGCAGGCAGTAGTCTCCTCTGGTTTCCCAGGTGTGAATGCCCCTCTGAAGGTCTAGCTCTTGCTCCCATGGGATTTGGGTGCAGGAGCTGTTTGACCGTGTTAGTTCAGATCTGGGCACAGTCTGGACTGCAGGACTCCTGCAGCTTTACTGCCCCTAGATGATGGAGGATTTTAAGAAAGACATAAATAACTCCTATAAGGAAATACAGGACAAGTCAGCTAAATTAGTAAAAGTACTTAAAGAGGAAACACAAAAATATCTTAAAGAATTACAGGAAAACACAAACAAACAGGTTAAGGAATTGAACAAAACCATCCAGGATTTGAAAATTCAAAAAGAAATCACAAGGGGAGAGAACTCTGGATATAGTAAACCTAGGAAAGAGATCAGGAGTCAAAGATGCAAGCATCACCAACAGAATATAAGAGATAGAAGAGAGAATCTCAGGGGCAGAAGATATCACAGAAAACATCGACACAACCATCAAAGATAATGTAAAAAAACAAAAGTCTCCTAATCCAAAACATCCAGGAAATCCAGGACAAAACGAGAAGATCAAACCTAAGGATTATAAGTATTGAAGAGAGCGAAGACTCCCAACTTAAAGGGCCAGTAAATATCTTCAAAAAATTTTAGAAGAAAACTTCCCTAACATAAAGAAAGAGATGCCTATAAACATACAAGCAGCCGACAGAACTCCATAAAGACTGCACCAGAGGAGAAATTCCTCTTGTCACATAATAGTCAAAACACTAAACACACCATGCAGGCAGCATACACAGCTGATATAAGGCCCCGAACAGATATATGGCAGTGGGCTGCTGGATCTGGACTCAATCAGGGATGTACCTAACCCTTGAGAGACTTGGGTCCCCAGGGATTGGGGAGGTTTGGTGGGGTGAGGATATTCTCTTGGAGATAGAGGAGAGGAGATGTGGGATATGGAACAATCAATTGGAGGATGGACCAGGTTGGAGATAAAGTCTCTACTGGAAAAAAAGTTAAAAGAGAAATCATAATAAAAAGAACAATGAAGTTACAGTACAATAGTAATAAAAGAGTCTAGAGATGTGACTCAGAAAGTGAGTGCACTTCTTTTGCAAGCACAACTAACCAAATTTAAATTTGTCACACCCACATGAAATACTAGGCAAGGCTCTATATACTTGTAACCCCAGCATTTGGAGTGTGTATATAGACAGATTCTGAGACCTTGCTTGCCAGCTGGAATATTCAAAATATTGAACTTTTAGTTCAATGAGAGAACTAGCATCAAAAAATCAATGTTGAGAAGGCAGAGTTATATTTATAACAAATACAAAGACTCAAACAAAATGAAGGTAGCAGGCCAACCTCCCTCATAACGATGGATATAAATTTTTTAATAATATCATTTCAAATCTAATTGAACTACATATCAGAAAGATCATTTATTATGGTCATGTGGATGAATTTGAGGGATACATGGACCATTTAACATTTGCAAATCCACAAACAATATATCACATTGATGGACTCATGAACTAACAAACAAAATCACATGATTTTATCAATAGCTAAAGAAAAGGCCTATGAGAAACCTTAATATTACTTCCTTATAAAAGCCTCGAGGAAACTAGAAATCAAAGGAATATGCCCCAATACAGTAAAGGTTACATAGAACAAAGCTATAGCCTACAATATACAAAGTGGGAGAAAACCAACATATTTCCATTGAAATCAGAAATTAAAAGACTACTTTCTTCAATTTTATTCAGTGCTTCCTTGATGTCCTAGCTTGTGTAATGTCACAGGATAAAAAAAATGTTACAGTCAGAAGGAAGAAGTAAAATTATCACTATTTGCAAATAATGTGATCAGACATAAGAGGCAGCAAAAACAAAACTAGAAAACTTTTAACTTGTAAGTACATTTTAGTACAGGCAAACAGGACACAAAATCAATATGTGAAAATCAGATTTTATTTTTATGAATGTATTTATATTTTAAACTATTGTCATGACTTTTATAATTCCTTATTAAAACATGAAACATGGAAGCAGAGGGAGCAAAGGAAGGTAGGAGATTAGGAGAAGGGAGAATAGAGGAAGGCAAAAATACTAGTAGGAAAGAGAAAGGGGCAAGTGTAAATAAAGGGATGGAGTGGTACAGGTGAATATTGAAAGAATATACCTCTATGAAACCTATTACTATGTATAATGAATATACACGAATGGAAAAAAAAATCTTGTAAATGTCCCAAATCATTGTTATGTATCAATGTTCATTAGCTATTGTGTGTCTGTTAGTAAGGTGTTGGTACCAAGTTAAGGTAATCAAAATGCCTCTTCCTAACAGATTTCCTAATAGACTGCCTTGCTAAACTATGGAGTTCCTCTTGAACAACTATTTCTTCTGTCTCTTTTTATTATGCAAAATGTGGATTTGTTCTGAAACAAACAAACAACAAACAGAAGAATGACTAAACATTTGTGAGGGTTTATAGCCTAAGAGTACACATGGAGGGACCCATGGCTTCAGCTGCATGTGTAGCAGAAGATTGCCTTATTCTGGCATCATGGGAGGGGAGGCTTTTGGTTCTGTGGAGGCTCAATGCCACGGAGTAGGGGGATGCTAGGATGGTGAAGCAGGAATGGGTGGGTGGGTAGTACTCTCATTGAGGCAGGAGACAGGGGATGGGATAGGGGATTTGAGGAGGAAAAACTGAGAAGGTGGACAATATTTGAAATGTACATAAATAAAATAACCAATAAAAATTAGGAAAAAAATGTATAGACAAAAACTGTATAGATAGAAAAGGGGATTTTCAAGCAGAAGAAATATGGAGAAGTTCAAGTGAAATAGAGAATTTAAGGCAGACCACCAATTGGCTTCCTTATGGAATTAGTATTGTAACAACGGATATTAGGAGAAAAACTGGAAAAGTGGGGATAAAGGTGGGCTCGTCTCAGGACCAAGGCTAGAGTGCACTCTGGGGACTGGGATAAGTGTGGGCTTCCTCTTCAGCAAGGTCACTCCCAAGAAAAACACTCCCAGTGTGTACGCTCTGTGGTATTTTTTCATTCTTGCTTCCTTTGCTTCCCCAGACAATTGCTTCTTTTAGCACTGCAGTCTCGTCCTGTGAATAGGTGGAAGAGCTCTTAGATACTTGGCAAATTTTCAGAATTTTAAAATAAAAAGAAATGGTATCATGTAATAAGTAAACTATGCCCATGGGAATCATATGCATTTCAAGATATATTTTCACTAAGTTAAATTTAAATTATTTCTATTGTTATTTGGCAGAACCACAATAAGTATAAGCAAAAACTTCCCATAGTTTTGAAGAGGAAATGACAACTTTGGTGGGCATTTCTTGTATGATGTTCCTTGTATCTAGAATGAAGAGTCTCAAAATGATGGTCCCTTGGGCCTCAGGACTCTTGTTAAAACATCTATTGTACTGAGCTCCATTGACTATAAATGAACACAGAACTGCCCTTTATGGAGTCTAAATTTATAAGGGATTCATCACAGACAGCTAAAGGGGAAAGTACTTAAAACTTTAAAAGTTATACCTACATTGTGAGACTAAATTTTTCCTGCAGCTTATTTACTTTGTTATTTTTAACGATTAGAAATCGAGTCTTCCTTTTTCCAAGCTGGCAGTCTCTGAGCAGTTTTGATGTTACTCCTAACGAATATTATTCTAATGATCAAGTACTAGTTGGGGTTTATACTCTGTTAGTAAGTACCAAAGAATTTATATGAATAGATTAGCTGGAAGATAAACAATTCTGCCAGCTGTTTTTTTTTTTTTTTCTTAGTAGAGCAGGAAACCAGGTGTAGAAACCTTTGATGATGTGAAATACAGATAGGAATGTAAAACTCAAGGCAAACAAGAGGTGTACCTATAAAAAAGGATTAGGTCTAGGCAAAACAAAGACAATCATAGATCCTGTGTTAGTGGTATTCTATTCCTCAGTGGCTGTAAGAGTCATTGGGAAGAACAGAAATATTATCATACCATCATATGCCCCGTCCCAGCTGCACCTGAATAGAATGAGGACATCAGAATCTATCACCAACATATATGAGAACCATTATAACAATATCTATCAACTAAAACTTTTAACTAAAATTGCTGAGAAACATTGTCAAGCTACATACAATGAGGTATGGGCTAGAAATTTTCCTAAACTTGTGGTGTGTGGTGTGTGTGCATGTGTAAGTAGACGCATGTGTGTGTTTGTGCATATGCATGTGCATTTGTGTGTGAGTAGGGGGTGGATATTAGAGCAGGAGTATGTAGTATTTTGATACTCTCTTCTAGCAATTCTAAAACTTCTTTAGGAAGATCATTTAGAGCTTGAGTGGAAATTGATAATATAGAAAATAAATACAGCCAAATGGATTGGATAGTGTATTGGAGAGCAAGCAGCAAGCAAACTGAAGTAGCACATGTGGATGACTTTCTTCAGACTAGAGGGCTTCTGCTTTTTTCCCCTATGATAATTTAATAAGCAGTACTCACGAGTCACATTCACTCAGCTTAGGCTGAAAGTTGGGGCAAATGAAAGTTGACACAAGCCTTTACCTTGTTTTATATAAAAATCAATCTTGAACAAAAGTTCTGATCACCATAAAAGTTATATTAATCCAGAAAAAAATTGACTAACAACCAGGATGACGTAGGAAGGCTTCTAAGAGTAAGTGGTATTCAAACTGTCTTTTCATGTGTTGTTATTATTGTTTATTTATTTATTTTGTTGTTTTTGGCAAAAACGGCAAACAGACATCCATTTTAGTTTAGAAAAATGTAAGTAGAAGAGTTAAGAAAGAGTGTGCTGCATTTTAGAAATAGTGAATGCTGTTCCTGTGTGGTTGACAAGAAATGAAGATGGACAGTTGAGCAAACGTGCTAAAGCATGTATGTTTGGGGAGAGTCTTTGTTAGTAGTGAGGCAAATAAATTGTTCTCCATCCTCTCAACACTGTGCTAATACACTGTCCATGTAGAAATACCACCTGTGTTATCTCTGAAGGTCAGACATCTCTCTGAGCTGCAGTTTCTGCCTCATAAACAAAGCCATTTTAGTAGATAGTGTTAAAGCAGTATATTATGACCTGTTTACTAAAACATTAGGACTGGGAGTTATTAGCACCATCTCTCTTGTAAGTAATGAGGATCAAAAAGCAACAGTAATGGAAACACAGATTGCATAGTTATGACATTCAAAAAGCCAGAAGGAGGTATGCAACATGAATGGGAAGAGGCAGGCCCTGTATTCATCCTGCTGATAGATATGGGGGGAAAGCAGGCCAGAAGGTTTTACTCAGATCAAGATATCATGAACCAGAGCTCTGTACTTATGGAAGGGACTTACCAATATGAACAAGAAAAATATTTTATTCAATAGTCGGAGGAATTGTGACACTAGTTATGTACCAGGAAATGTTACAGTGTGTTTCTGAGACAAAAGTTTGTTTCATCCAGTCTGACCTTGGACTTATGATGTAGCCAAGACTGCCCTTGAACTTCTGATCTGCTCACCTCCTTCTAAGTTCTGGAATTATAGGAATGTACTGCCAAATCTAGATAAGAGCATTTTTATAAGAGCTAGTACAGTAGCTCACATATAGAACAATTTTCCTTTTGAGGTAAATTGACCAGGAAGCCTTCAGAGAAAGAAGCTGAGTGGGGTGAACTTGAAGGCAAGCCCTAGGAATCTGAGCGAGGATTGCTTGAGTAGATCTGTTCCTCTGTGTCTTGGCTGTTCCCTATGCAACTGAAGTTCTCTTTGTCAATTTTCACATGCAGTTTGTCATTCTTCTGTCCATCTTAGAATGTCACTTCCTCAGATAGGGCTTCCCTGATTGAATAAATATTCATGCTCTGCCACATCACTTAACTCCACATTGTGTTTCTCATAGAACTTTAAGTTTCTGGAACATCATTAGAATTTAGTTAATGTATTTGAATGAATTAATGACCTCTAATAATTGGACATTCTGAACCTAAAACTCCTTTTTGTAAATCTTAACTGCTAACCCTATCACATAGTTTCTGAGGATTCCATGAAATAGCAGTACCTTACCTCAATACATTTGTGACATATTGTTAGTATGAAACATGTGCCATTTTTCTGGCCTGACTACTATTATATTCTGTACCTAAATCCACAATGAAAATACAAAACAGTAACTTTTCAAGTGAGAGATGTAGCTTTGTATTTTATCATTTTAATTTAATCTTAGTGAGTATTACTGGATAATTTCTGGTAGCATCCCTTTCTTTATTTGTCTTCCATGCCTTTGTTTTCTATTCAACTTTCTTAGAGCTTTCCCCTTCACCTTTAACTGAGGTTAAAAAGAAAAATTTTCTAAAGAGGGTTTCTGACAATTTCCTGTTCTACTTTTCTTCATCGATTATATGCCAAAGGAACAGACAAGACAGAATTCTGACTGTGTGAGATTGGTCTGAAGAACTTAAGTTGTTCTTTTCATGCCTGCACTGCAAAGAGAAATGTTCAACTTCATCAGCTAGAAAAGGCACTGAGAGTTCAGCTAAAAAACGTTAGAGGTCACGAGACCACTGAGACAACAATTTGCAGTTCTGGAATAAACCTAAGTCTTTGAGATCATGTTAACTCCTGATGAGTTCATTATATCATCTAAGTATTGGACAAGAATTATGATGAGAGCTTAACTTGTGTAAGTACTTAAAAATTATGCTGTGCTTAAAGAATATGAAAACTGTGGATTTTATCATTTTCAACCTTAAATTACTATACTAAGAAAAGAACTAGGAATTTACTTATGCTGATTTTATTTATTCATCTGACCTGGTCATTGGTGAAAAAAAATATTCTTGGAATCCTTAAGTGATGGAGAATACAAACAGTAATGACCACACTGAAAACAGGGGGAATTTCCTTTAGAATTCCGTTTTATCTCTGCAGAATTTTAAAAAATCATGTCAATTCGAAAACAAATTATCAGTTACTGTGTGTTTTCCAATAAAAGGTTAGTAAACAATGTTGAGACGCCAGGGCATCATCTAATGCAAAATATCATTTGAAAACTGTGGCATATCAAATCAAGTGACTGAGACATTTATACTTCCTGTTTTCTTTTGTGAAGACCAAGAAAAGGAAAAAGAGTGTTACAGATGCTTTGTGAGGACACTCCAAGAAGATATTTGGGTCCAGTCTGTGAGTTTCATGCAGATTTCCATTTTAGACTCTTTGGCCCCTGGCTTGATTTAATTTGGTCCACATTTATACACGCATACATACATTCATTTGCTTATCCATTTGTGCATATGTATACATGTAGTGGTGTGTGTGTGTGTGTGTGTGTGTGTGTGTGTGTGTAAACACATTTGATGGTACATGTGTGGGAGTCAGGTTTTCTTTTTTTCTTGAAACTTGTGGATATTTGAGATTGAACTCACATCATCAGACTTAGCTGGAAGTACCTTTATTAGTCGAGTTATTTCAACTCCATTATCTCCCCTTTTACAGGTTTCTTTATTCATTTGTTTTAAACTACCTGGAAAGTCTTGGTTAAGTAACTGACAGCATCAGTGCAGAAGCTCCTCACAATCATCTTAGAGCCTGACCTTAAGCACATATTCATCTTTGGGTAAAAATTGCTGCCACCTAGAAGATGGGCAATCACACCACAGTGACCACATTCCTTCTGTGGGGTTTTTCCAGTTTCCCAGAGCTACAAAATCTACTCTTTGTTGTGATTTTACTTTCCCATATGACCATCCTCATAGCAAATGCATCCATTATGGTGGCCATCAAACTCAATCGCAACCTTCACACTCCCATGTACTTTTTCCTCTTTGCCTTGTCCTTTTCAGAAACATGCACCACTATGGTGATCTTGCCCCGAATGTTAGTGGACTTGCTATCAGAGAGCAAGGTCATCTCTCTCCCTGAGTGTGCCACACAGATGTTTTTCTTCTTTGGGCTGGCAGGCAACAACTGTTTCATCATGGCTGCCATGTCCTATGACCGTTACACTGCCATCCACAGCCCTCTGCATTATCATATCTTTATGACCCAAAAGGTCTGCTTTCAGCTTATAATGGCTTCCTGTGTCATTGGGTTCCTTTGTTCTCTCAGCATCACCTTCACCATATTCAACTTGTCTTTCTGTGACTCCAACACTATCCAGCACTTTTTCTGTGATATTTCACCCTTGGTTTACCTTGCATGTGATTACACTGCTCATCATGCAATGATTATTTTTATGCTTTCTGCATTTGTTCTGGTGGGCAGCTTTGTTTTAATCATGATTTCCTACATCTTCATAGTATTCCTTGTTGTGAAAATGCCTTCTGCACAGGGGAGGCATAAGGCATTCTCAACATGTTCCTCTCATCTCACAGTTGTGACTATGCACTATGGATTTGCCTGCTTTGTCTACTTGATACCCAAGAACAGTGAGTCCTTCCATGAAGACATGCTGATGGCTGTCACATATACAGTACTGACACCTCTGCTCAACCCCATTGTTTATAGCCTAAGAAATAAAGAAATGCAGACAGCCCTGAGGAAGGTACTATACAGTGTCAATAAAATTTTACCTTGTTTGGCAATTACAAATCCTGAACATTTAAGAACAACTATTAAACACTGACAACAATAGTGGGAAATTGGGTATTTCCATCAAAAAACCATTATTTAATGTACAAAGCAATTAAAGTATTATCTAACTGCCTGACTTGTCCTGGTTTTACCATTTTTTCTACAGCAAATAGATCATGGTTTTAAAACATTTATGAATACATGCATACCTTTAACAAGCATTTCAGGATGCTTTGGAACACTATTTTCATGATTATGGTTGCTTTGATGGAAAAGAAAATAATTCCATTAGTAAGAAAAAATGAAAGGAAACAATAGTGAAGAAAAAGAAGGCTAGGGATTAGATAGAAAAACAAAAGAAGAGATGGGGAGGGAGGAGTACAATGAGTAGAAATTAGCAGTGTGATTGGCTGATGAAGGAGAACATATAAACTCTAAGCTAGGACGGAGAATGACATATGATCATCATAATATAAAACTTAATGTCGACTTAAAAGAATGATTTATTCCTATTAAAAATCAGAGCTTAAATATAATGGATATATTCCTGTAAAAAATAAACTTATACAATCTCCAGATCAACAGATACCCACTCATTTCACCATTCCTTCATATCCATCCTCTCTCCCGCAGCCTCCTCCACAAAATAAAGTAATATAAAATAAGATGAGATAGAATTTTAAAAGTCTTGTGAAAAGTGTAGTGTTACAGTATGTCACACACTATGCCATTTTGTTTACACATCTTTATTTGTAAATGTTCATTGCAATGAATCATTGGTCTGTTTTGAAACCTCTGGTTTCTATTACACTATCTATACTGAATCCTCACAGGGCCTCCTCTAGGATATTCTACTGTTACCCTGTGTCATAGAAATCCTATGGATCTGCAGAACTAGCCCCTTTCATGTGTTTCAGTAAATCACGTATGGGATAGATGTTGGGTGGACCAACTCAAAGCATTGGATCTTGACCTGGGAGGTAGCTGAGTTGATCAGTCAGCAAGCTCACCTGCACCCATACCACCAGGGCGAGCTATCCCAGCACATTACCTGCTATGATAGCTCACTCAATGCTTCAGCCTGTGAGGATCAGGAACAGCTCTTGTGCTCTCATGTCCTTGGGGCTGGCTCACCTACATGCCTGTCACCAGGATCATCTCTACTGTGCTGCCCATTGAAGTACAGGGTCTGTTCTGAGTGCCCAGCTAATTATGAGCAGCATCAGTTCTCCTGCTTCCATGATCTTGGGCCAGCTCTCCTGCCTGCCACAGACAGCAAGGGATTGGGGGAAGGGCACCTCACCCAAGCCACCCTAGGCAGACTAGAAATGGGGCTCTAGCTCTCCTGTGCTCACACACTTGGGGCAGGCTTACCTGCAGCCTTCCCACTAGGATCAGGTCTACTATGCTGCCAGGCTAGTGGCCAGGCCAGCTCTCCCAAGTGTGTTGGCCTGTGAGGGACAGGGCCAGTTCAGCACAGTACCTCAGGTGTCAGTCTAGACCAGGGACATCTGCAGAGCCTTTGGTGATAACACATGCCTGGAACATTAAACAGCTGCCATAGGACCACAGAACGAGACATGACCCCGAGCAGCAATGTACCAGATGTCCCCATGGTAGTGCGTGGCACTCAGATCAGCAAGTTCCCCATTGGCAGCAAGTCCCTCAGATATCCCCATTGTCTCTGGTGGCAGCCTAGACCATGGACATCTGCTTGGTCTTTAGTGGAAACTCTGGTCATAGACATATACCACATATACCAAGACCTTAGCTGTAACGGGACAATGGACCCGGATGTGGGCCTTGGTGGCAGCCCAACCCAGAACCTCACCATGACTACAAATATCTATCTGTTCCTCATTGACATGGAGTCTCCAGTTCCACTTTTCTCCATAGTGTGCTTTTGTTTCAGTTTGCTTTTGCTTCCATCTCTCCACCACATACTCTATTATCCCATCTCTCTACATATTTGTCCCATGCAATTCTTGGGTGTCTTTCTTTCAGCCACCACAAGCCAGCACAGGATCAGGCACTTGGGTGTTTTTCTTCTGGCGTCCCAGGCTGATGTGGCTAGGACTATCAATAGACATTTTTAATATACTAATTATCATAGACACTTTGGTCAAATGCTGTTTTCCTATTTTCTCTGATATGGGGCAGGGTCTTCTAGACAAGTAGTACTTACTTGTAACTGCTGGGACATATCTTTCATCCTACAATAGTGTTTTACACATTTGTTCAGAATATCAATAATTTGTATTCATTTATTGATTAATATTATTCTATTGTGTAAATACACTATTATTGGTCAACCATTCTACACCAAACACTTCCATGGATATCCCCTCACTTGTTACTTGCTCCATTTCAAACCATGACCTCTTTCTCTTTAATTGTTGTGTGTGTGTGTGTGTGTGTGTGTGTGTGTGTTATCCATTTTGATAGTCATACTCAGTGCTAGAAGATAGAAGCCAAAGAACCAGCTTTTAGCTTCACTGACTTTTCTGTTAAACTATATTTGTTATTATATTAATTTCCATTTTAATATTCATTTTATATTTATCTACTCACAAGCTTGAAATAGTCCAAATTCTCATTAGTAGATGAATGGTTGATCATTAATGGTGTATTCACACAATGGAATAACATTAAACAATAAAAGAATACAAATTATTAGTATTCAGAACAAATGTGGTTGGGCAGGAGAGATGTCTTGGCAGTTACAAGTATGTATTGCTCTTCTACAAGACTTTCCACCCACATCAGGCAATTTACAACCACCTGTAACTCTAGCTCCAGAAATATGTAACTCTTCTGGCCTCTGTAGGCATCTGTACTCATGAGCACATGCCCATACAGAGGCACAAATATACATACAAAGTAATAAAAATAATAAAAGCAAATTAATAATGCATTGTACTTTCTCAAAAAAATCTTATGACTATAGTAGATACATATGACATGGGAAAAAAATCTCAAATCTTCTATTAATCAAAACAATAAACTCCTCAGCATAGTGCAAGGCAAGACTGACCAGAAAGGACTGTATGTGAATTTCCCAGGCTGATGTTAACTCATGTAATGGGAGGTATTCTAGTTACACAACTTTATGTATTTCCTAGCATAGTAAATAAACATGGAAGGCATTTCATGTAAATTTATTTTAAAATACAAAACATAAAGCAGATAAAATAATGATTGTTGCTATTGATTTGTGAGCAGAAATAATTATAGGGAAATATACTGATACCCAAAATTTCCTTTAATACACACTTAAAAGATTATATATAACAGACATATAAATTCATATGTAACTAATGATGAAACAAATGTAAATTTATTATAGGTACATGATGCCCTTTACAAAAGGGTTGGCAACAGTAATTTTAGCCATTCATGCTTGACAGACATTGTCACTGACATGGCAAGACCTTAAATACAGTCACTTCTACAGACAGCAGAATTTCAGTACATTATTTTCCATTTTATAGAAAATAAATTATTTTCTCAAACAATATGTCCTGGTTTCATTTTTCCTCTCCTCTACCCTTCCAAGTTCCTTCCTACCTTCTCTACCATCTGAACATACCCCCTTTCTATTTCTCATTTCAAAAGAATAGGATTCTAAGAGAAAACAACAAAACAAAAAAATTAAAATATAAGACAAAGACCATCACATCAAAATTGAACAAGGCATACCAACAGAAGGAAAAGAGCCCAAAAGAAGGCACAAGAATCAGAGACCCACTCCTTTACATACTCAGGAGTACCATAAAAGCACTAAACCCACATCATAATGTATGCACACAGGACTCTGTGCTGACTGGTGCCGGCCCTGTGTATGTTGTTTCAGTCTTTGTGACTTCATATGAGCTTTCTTTGGTTGATTTAGAGGGCCTTATTCTCTTGGTGTCTTCTATGCCTTCTGGCTCTCACATGCTTTCTATCTCCTCTTTTGCAGGGTTCCCTGAGCCTTGTGGGGAGTGATTTGATAGAGAACTTCCATTTAGAGTTGAGTGTTCTAAGGTTTGACTCTCTCTGAATGATGTCTAGGAGCAGATCTCTGTATATGTTCCCATCTGCTGCAGGAAGAAGCTTCTCTAAAGGTAGCTGAAGAAGGCATTGATCTATGAGTATATCAGAATATTATTAGGAGTCATTTTATTATTATGACCTCTTTGGCTAGCAACTAAATTGAATATAACCCAGTCCTGGTACTTGAAGCTTCATTTGAGGGCAAGAGATGGGCATTTGAGATTCTGTCTCCCTCATTTTTTAGAGACTTCATCAGAATCACCTTCATATATTTTAGGATGGTTTCACTGTACTAGATTCACATACCAGCCCTTAAATATTTACTTCTAGCTGTGATTTCCTGCATTCCCAGCCTTGGTCCCTTCCCCGCCCCCACCTAATCCTCCATTCCACTCATAAAATCTATTCTATTTTTATCTTCCAGAAAGATGCATATGTCCTCCATAGTTCCTTCCTCAATATCCAATTTCTCTGGCTCTACAGATTGTAGGTTGTTCATAATCCACTTATGCTAATATCCCCATTGAAATAACCTATTATTAATTGGTTGATGCCAACCTGTGCCCATAATTTCAGATGTATGCTTTTTATTAAATAGTGTGCATCAGAAATGGACAATTTCCTAGACAGATACAAGGTACCAACGTTAAATCAGGAACAGATAAACCATTTTAACAACCCCATAACTCCTAAGGAAATAGAAGCAGTCATTAAAGGTCTCCCAAACAAAAAGAGCCCAGGTACAGACGGGTTTAGTGCAGAATTCTATCAGACCATCATAGAAGACCTCATACCAATATTATCCAAACTATTCCACAAAATTGAAACAGATGGAGCACTACCGAATTCCATGAAGCCACATTTACTCTTATACCTAAACCACACAAAGACCCAACAAAGAAACAGAACTTCAGACCAATTTCCCTTATGAATATCGACGCAAAAATACTCAATAAAATTCTGGCAAACCGAATCCAAGAGCACATCCAAACAATCATCCACCATGATCAAGTAGGCTTCATTCCAGGCATGCAGGGATGGTTTAATATATGGAAAACCATCAACATGATTCATT